>NW_026641812.1:0-79751 GCF_028554395.1 Pezoporus wallicus
TTTATTTCATTCAGCGGGTAAAGTCTAGCTCCCGGTCTTTCTAGCCACACTTCCGCATAACGACAGATTTGACTAGATTAATAGTCATTCGTCACAATGCTGATTTATTGGGTATCAGAGTTGTTCTTCTTGATCTCACAGCTTCAGACCGTTGTAACTTACGTAGAGCCGGTATTTGCTGTGATAGTGTTTATCAAGTGTGGGGCCTGGGCTAAGGTTCTTGTCTCACTGTGCTTTATGGCAATGGCTTGTAATACGGGTGGGCTCCAGCAGCAGGGCGGGACGGACGTGGCCGTGGACTTGTACCTGGCCGTCCGGCTGCTCTTCACCGTCCTGGCCCTCGCCCTACTCTCCATCTTCGTGAGGCTGCGGGGACCCGAGGGGGAGCGGCCCCGGGAGCCGGCGGCTGCTGAAGTTTCCTAACTTCCCGAGAAATCCCTGAGACTCTGTGGCTCCATCCACATATTAATCCACTTTTTTTTTTTTTTGGCACCAAGAAATGTCCAGCCAGAAATTTCTGATTATTTTCCTTTTTTATATTGTCTCCAGAACAATATCTGGCTCACTAGAATTCTGAATGACTAAAGAAATAAACTTTGCAGTGGACACACTGTCACAATATTCAGGTAAAATAAAATGCCGTCACATACAGTTACACTCCCACAAGGCACAATGCCACCGTCACATACAGTTCACAAGGCACATAGCCACAATATAATGCCACCGTCACATACAGTTACACTCCCACAAGGCACAATGCCACCGTTACATACAGTTACACTCCCACAAGTCATAAAGCCAGAATATCCACGTGAAATGCAATGCCACCGTCACATACAGTTACACTCCCACAAGACACACAGCCACAATATCCACGTGAAATGCCACCGTCACATGCAGTTCACAAGGCACATAGCCACAATATAATGCCACCGACACATACAGGTACACTCCCACAAGGCACACTTAGAATCTTTTCTTGGTGTCTGGCGTAAAGCTAGCCACTGTGGGAGGGGTAGTTGTTCCCTCCCCTAATTCTTATGCCTTTAGTTACAAACAAGACACACAGGACAAAAAACAGAAAGCATAAACACTTCGCCTGTCTCTGGCCGTTCTCCTCGCGGAGAACACGGAACTGCGGATTAGGACTCCGCACTCGCTTCGTAGCTATGCTACGTCTCAGTCACACAAGAGTACACACGGGATCCCACACATTCACACAGCGGTTTCGCTTACCCTTCTCCTGCTTCCCCTACGGTCATTAGCAGGCTCGTCCTGGCTCCCAGAATCTGAGATGCAGCGAAAACCCGGAACTCGCCTGGTTTACAACTGCCCCTGGCTGGCGAGTTCCTGAACTCACCCGATCCACACTCAGGGTTGCTAGCGGTCGCTCTATCAGTCGGCGAGACCCCTGCTTGCAAGCCCTACCCACCAAGGGGAGCTACGCTGCGTGCCAGACATCTCTGCGCGCCTTATCAGCAGCCCCGGGTCAAGCGTATGACTTATAGACCCCCAAAATTACTAAAATAAATTTCAATCATACCATTTTTCCACAGCCGGCACAGGTTGTTGTCTGTCTCCTCCAGGCAAGCGGCCTGGGACGCTCAGGATATCCGTCTCCCAGCCGGTCCTGCAGTTGACAGAGATCTCCTGCCTGGCTCGCCAAATTGATATGCGGATAGACTCCACAACTCGTTAAAGTTGTAAAGTAGGTATGCTTTTTATTCAGTGCTGAGACGCACGGGGATAATTCCTCAAAGTCATGCGTGCCTCAGTGATGTTTCTCTCTACATTTATTCTCTAAAGTTATATATATTCATAAGGTTGCACAACACGCCTACACATATTCATGTCCTATCCCCGCTTCATATTACAATGAGCTAGACAGTCCTTTGCACCTGCGCAGTGTCCCCTCTGGTCATGGGCAGGGTTCTCAAGATGAAGTAAATGAGTCTTCCTCCTGTGGGTAGGGGTCTTCAAGATGAAGTAAATGAGTCTTCCTCTTCTTGAACTTTTCACCTTTTAGTCTTCACCTATGGCCTTTGCTTCTCCCCCTTATTAGTGGATTCAGGTGACTGCTTTTCCTTATCAATAGCTGCTTATCAGTAGAATCAGGTAATTTCTTTCCAATGTACCAAAATACACCCTAAGGGGCTCTTTCTTAATATTTCTTTCCTTTGGTTTATTCCCATTTTACTTTCTCCTTTATAACACGTCTCCTCAAATTTCTTTGATACATTTTACAAACCCATTCTCAGTTTTTCCTAACTTCCCGTGAAATCCCCGAGACTCTGTGGCTCCATACACATATTAATCCACTTTTTTTTTTTTTTGGCACCAAGAAATGTCCAGCCAGAAATTTCTGATTATTTTCCTTTTTATATTTTCTCCAGAACAATATATGGCCCACTAGAATTCTGAATGACTAAAGAAATAAACTTTGCAGTGTTCCCACTGTCACAATATTCAGGTAAAATATAATGCCGTCACATACAGTTACACTCTCACAAGGCATACACCCGCAATATCCACGTGAAATGCAACCGTCACATACAGTTACACTCCCACAGAGCACACTCCCACAATGCACACAGCCACAATATCCACGCGAAATGCCACCGTCACATACAGTTACACTCCTACAAGGCACACAGCCACAATATCCACATGAAACGCCACCATCACATATAGTTACACTCCAACAAGGCACACATAGAAAGTTTTCTTGGTGTCTGGCGTAAAGCTAGCCGCTGTGGGAGGGGTAGTTGTTCCCTCCCCTAATTCTTAAACTGCCTTTAGTTACAAACAAGACACACAAGACAAAAGACAAAAACAGAAACATTTCGTCCCCAGCCGCTCTCCTCGCAGAGAACACAGAACAGTGGATTAGGACTCCGCACTCGCTTCGTAGCTATGCTACGTCTCAGTCACACAAGAGTACACACGGGATCCCACACATTCACACAGCGGTTTCGCTTACCCTTCTCCTGCTTCCACTATAGTCATTAGCAGGTTCGTCCTGGCTCCCAAAATCTGAGATGCAGTGAAAAGCCGGAACTCACCTGGTTTACAGCTGCCCCTGGCTGGCGAGTTCCTGAACTCATCCGACCCACTCTCAGGGGTCACAGCAGCCCTGGATCAAGCGTACGACTTATAGACCCCCAAAATTACTAAAATAAATTTCAAGCATACCGTTTTTTCCGCAGTCAGCACAGGTTCTTGCCTGTCCCCACAGTGAGTGGACGAGAAGCAGAGCTCCTCCAGACAAGCGGCCTGGGGCGCCCAGAATATCTGTCTCCCAGCCGGTCCGGCAGTTGACAGAGACCTCCTGGCTGGCTCGCCAAATTGATACGCTAATTGACTCCACAACTAGTAGTTGTAAAGTAGGTATGCTTTTATTCAGCGCTGAGATGCATGGGGATATTTCCTCAAAGTCATGCGTGCCTCACTGTTGTTTCCCTCTACATTTATTCTCTAAAGTTATATATATTCATAAGGCTGCACAATACGCCTATACATATTCATGTCCTATCCCCTCATCTTTATAATGAGCTAGAAGGTCCTTTGCGCCTGTGCAGTGTCCCCTCTGATCATGGGCAGGGGTCTAAAGATGAAGTAAATGAGTCTTCCTCCTGTGGGTAGGGGTCTTCAAGATGAAGTAAATGAGTCTTCCTCTTCTCGAACTTTTCACCTTTTAGTCTTCACGTATGGCCTTAGGGTTTGGTCAGTGTCCCAGCCATAAACCATCTGCTTCTCCCCCTTATCAGTAGATTCAGGCTTTTCCTTATCAATAGCTGCTTATCAGTAGAATCAGGTGTCTGCTTTTCCTTATCAATAGAACCAGGTGTCTGCTTTTCCTTATCAATGGTTAGTGTCTTTGTTCTGCTTAGTAGGCATTTACATGAGACAATACTTATGTTTAAACAAGCAAATTCCTCTAACCCCCTTGTACAACCCCCCTGTACATTGGTCAACCCTATGCATCAGCAACCTCCCATTCATATTACCGCAGTCACAAATTTAAACCTCAATGAAACTGAAAAAGTTCATTTATCCAACTTCTTTCCTCTTTTAATCCTGTTGGCATCTGAGGTTTGCATTGGTTCCTTATTGATGTCATAGAATCACAGAATAGTTAGGGTTGGAAAGGACCTTAAGATCATCTAGTTCCAAACACCCGGCCGTGGGCAGGGACACCTCACACTAAACCATCTCACCCAAGGCCTCGTCCAATCTGGTCTAGAACACTGCCATGGGATGAAGCATTCACAACCTCCCTGGGCAACCCATTCCAGAGCCTCACCACCATAACAGGAAAGAATTTCCTCCTTATATCCAAACTAAACTTACCCTGCTTAAGTTTTAACCCGTTACCCCTTGTCCTGTCACTACAGTCCCTAATGAAGAGTCCCTCCCCAGCATCCCAATAGGCCCCCTTCAGATACTGGAAGGCTGCTATGAGGTCTCCACTCAGCCTTCTCTTCTCCAGGCTGAACAGCCCCAACTTTCTCAGCCTATCTTCATATGGGAGGTGCTCCAGTCCCCTGATCATCTTCGTGGCCCTTCGCTGGACTTGTTCCAACAGTTCCATGTCCTTTTTATGTTGAGGACACCAGAACTGTACACAATACTCCAGATGAGGTCTCACAAGAGCAGAGTAGAGGGGCAGGATCACCTCCTTCAACCTGCTGGTCACGCTCCTTTTGATGCAGCCCAGGATACGGTTGGCTTTCTGGGCTGCAAGCGCACACTGCTGGCTCATCTTCATTTTCTCATCAACCAATGCCCCCAAGTCTTTCCCCGCAGAGCTGCTCTGAATCTCTTCTTTGCCCATCCTGTAGCTGTGCCTGGGATTGCTCCGACCCAGGTGTAGGACCTTGCACTTGGCATGGTTAAACTCCATGAGATTGGCATCAGCCCACCTTACAAGCATATCGAAGTCCCTCTGGATGGCATTCCTTCCCTCCAGCATATCAACCGAACCGCACAGCTTGGTGTCACTGGCAAACTTGCTGAGGGTGCACTCAATCCCACTGTCCATGTCAGCAACGAAGATGTTAAACAAGACCGGCCCCAACACTGACCCCTGAGTGACACCACTCATTACTGGTCTCCAGCTGGACATTGAGCCATTGACCACAACTCTTTGTGTGCAGCCATCCAGCCAGTTCTTTATCCACAAAGTGACCCATCAATCAAATTGTTGTCTTTCCAACTTAGAGACAAGGATGTTGTGTGGGACAGTGTTGAACACTTTACACAAGTCCAGGTAGATGACATCAACTGCTCTACCCCTGTGCATCAGTTCTGTAGCCCTGGCTTGGGTTCAGCAGGAGCAGTCATTTTTTCTCCTTCTTAGTAGCTCGTGCAGCGCTGTGTTTTTGACTTTTGGTCTGGGAACAGAGCTAAAAATGCTCAAATGTCTGGTCTGGCCAAGGACTTTTCTGAGCCTCATGCTTTACCAGGGAGGAGGAAAAGCCAGGAGGAAACAGAGACAGGACACCTGACCCAAACTAGCCAAAGAGTAATTCCATACCATAGCACATCATGCCCAGGAAGTAACTGGGAGTTACCTGGAAGGGCGAGTGGACAGCAGGGTTGGATTAGGTATCGGTCGGTGCTTGGTCGGGCTGCGGGGGGGGGTTATCAGTCGGCGGGTGGTGAGGTGTTGTATTCTCTTCCCTTGTTATTTCTCTTATCATTATTATTATTGGTGGTAGCAGTAGTGATTTGTGTTATACCATAGTTACTGAACTGTTCTTATCTCAACCCAGGGGAGTTGCATTCTTTTTGATTCTCCTCTCTGTCCCTCCAGGAGTAGGGGGAGAGCAAGAATGGGGAGAGTGAGTGAATGAGCTGCCTGACTGGTTTTAAACCATGAAAAGACCCATCATAGAAGGCCACCAAATTTGTCAGGCAGGACTTCCCCTTAGTGAAGCCATGCTGGCTGTCACCAAGCACCTTGATGTTTTTCATGTACCTTAGCATGTCTTCCAGGAGAATCTGCTCCAAGATTTTGCCAGGCACAGAGATGAGACAGACTTGTCTGTAATTCCCCGGGTCATCCGTTTTCCCCTTCTTGAAAATGGGGGTTAAATTTCCATTTTTCCAGTTGTCTGGAACTTCACCTGACTGCCATGATTATTCAAATATGATGGCCAGCAGCTTAGCAACTTCATTTGCCAGCCCCTTCAGGGCCTGCGGATGGATTTCATCAGGTCCCATGGAGTTGTGTACATTGAGGTTCTTAAGATGGTTTCGAACCAGATCCTCTCCAACAGTGGGCCCAAAGTCTTCATTCTCACAGTCCCTGCATCTGCCTTCCAAGACTTGGGTGGTGTGGTCAGAGCACTTGCCAGTGAAGACCGAGGCAAAAATTCATTCAGAACCTCAGCCTTCTCCAAATCCTGTGTAGCTAGTTCTCCCGAGAGCTTCTTGAGGGGGCCTATGCTGTCCCTAGTCTGTTTTTTATTTGCAACATACCTGTAGAATCCCTTCCTTTTATCTTTAACATCCCTAGACAAATTTAATTCTAACTTGGCCTTAGCTTTCCTAACCTGGTCCCTAGCTTCCCGGACAACATCCCTGTACTCTTCCTAGGCTGCCTGTCCTTGCTTCCATTTATTATAAGCCTCTTTTTTCATTTGAATTTTCCTCAGCAGCTCCTTATCCATCCAAGGAGGTCTTCTGGCCCTCCTGCTGCACTTCCTTCCAGTTGGGATGCAACACTCCTGAGCTTGTAGCAGGTGAGCCTTGAATATCAACCAGCAGTCTTGGTTCCCCCTGCCCTCCAGGGCTATATCCCATGGATCCTTATTAAGCAGGTTCCTGAAGAGGCCAAAGTCTGCTCTTTTGAAGTCCAGGGCAATGAGATTGCTAGACTCTCTTCTCACTGTCCTGAGGATCTTGAATCCGACCATCTCATGATCTACTATTATCTATATCCCTAGCACCCACATGTATCACTAGAAGGGGGTAATAGTCCATGGGACTTACTAGAGCAGGCAGCCTCTCTGCAACATCCCTGATCGATGCCCCTGGGAGATAAAACCCCTCCCTTGAAACCAGGTCAGGCTGACAGACGAGTGCTTCTGTTCCTTTCAGAGTCCTCTACTACTACAACCCACTGCTTTTTCCTGGCAGCACCAGTAGAGATCTTCTTTACTAGTGCATCAGCCGGCTGTTTCTGGTGTGAGTGCGTTTCCTCATTAGCCCCCTGCAGGACAGCAAAGCGGTTCTGAGTGAGGACAACAGATTTAGGAGGAAGCCCCTTGCTTTTAATTGTCCTTTTCCTCCATTTTTTTGTTGTTTTTTTTTGCCACTAATTCCCAGTTTCCCAGGTTCACACCCCCCCTCTTTCCTTCATGAGCTAGAGGGGAAGCTTGATGCCCCTGCACAGTTTGGTCCTGGAGCAAGCAGTCCTGCTTCCTCTCAGCTACCCTGACATCTTGCAGCCTATTAATAGCATGCTGCAGCTCAGCTACCTGCTGCAGGAGGACCTCCACCAGGTAGCACTGAGTGCAGCCCTGCCCATTGTGCACCTTTCCCTCACAAGACTAGTGCAGGCACTCTCTACACTCTGAGCTCTGCACTGCAGCCTCCCCTTTCATCTGCTCTGCCTGGGAGCCTATGCTAGCCACCGCCGGGACAGCCAGAGCAAAGCTCCTAGGCCGGGCCCTGGTCACACGATGAGTGCTCACCATCCCACTCTCCTGCCCTCGCGAACGGCCTCAACCCCCTCTGTTTGCCGCACTCCTGGTTGCTCACACTCCCTGGGGCAGGTTTTTAACTAGTCAGGGCTGTTGCCGCTCCTCCTGGCTCCGCCCCCTGTGAGTCAGCTGCTCGCGTCAGCTGAGCAGCCGGCTCCTGGGCAGGTCCTGTCATTCCTCTGTTGTACACATGCTGGAGAAGGGTAGTACAGGAAACATAGAAACAAGGAAGACAAATAGTTTTGGTCTGAATGCACATAGTTGTCTCATAAATACCTCCGACTCCATCTGCTTGTGAATTCATCCATCAGAATGCTCATTAAAATACTGGCATTCTTATCTCACGCCCTTGGCCTTCTGTTGCTTTTTGCTTGTTTCCTCAAGAAAGTGCATGGATATCTTGGTGCTAAGCATGATAGCTCTTTTTTGGATCCCAGGAAAATTGGGAGTTTCACCAAAACCTCATGGTCTGGTTGCTTCATGCTACTACAGGAAAGAGAGGAAGGACACCAGAGTCACAGCTGCCTGCATTTGTACAGGAGAGACCACTGTATCCCAGAAGAGGGAATCATCTGCTGCAGAAGGGTTTTAGTCTTTCCTAAAGCTTTTTCCAATAGTATTTGGACTTAGGAAGCTGATGAGATGAGGAGCAGCAGCTGCAAGAGGAGTTTTCATTTTTCAAGCAGGATGTAAGAGCGTCTTTGTGAGGATCAGAGAAGGGTTGGTTGGGGTTATAGGGCTTAGCAGATACTCGGTATAAATCATCTCTCTGTAGGCTTTTTGTTTGTTTTTAACAGAATTGGTCTCCTCCAGACAGTGGGTCTAGTGACCCTCTGTATCGAGAAAGTCAGTTTTGATGATTGCGGCCTAGTCTGGTTCAGCGGCCTTGACATCTCTACTGCTACGAGATTGACGTGGCAGTGGAAAAGTACCGACCGCTAATAACCCTAGGTCAAGTTCGGTTGAGGACAAGTATGATAAACAACTTTGAGGAAGTGCCCTCTCAGGAATAAGGATGTTAGCCTGCCGTTAAACCGCAAGTAAACCGCAAGTAGGAGAAGTATATTAATGTAACCTTTAGGCTTGCAGCCTATCAGCAACTGACTAGTAGGCGTAAATCATTGTAAGAGTATAAAAGATGACAAGTTGAATCAATAAACGAAGTCTGCTTATCACTCATATTGAGTCTGATTGCATTCTTCCTCCGCCGATGAAAGATGACACTGCTTGCGGGTCTGGGACTCTGACTCAATAACCACCCGACATTTGGCGCCCGAACAGGGACCCGAAGTCGGTGTCACCACGACGGATCGGCGGACAGGAGCACGGCACCGGGAGCAGCCACCGGTGGGCAAGAGCGACTCAACACTGTTGCGGTGTGTCGACTCCGAGGTCCGGTCCGACTGAAGACTGCCGCTGCCAGGGCTACAGGCTGAGGGGCTGCAGGAACGGGACGTTAGGGTAAGACAGCGCGCTTTATAAAAGATAAGAGGTTATGGATCTAGAAGTAGCCCTAGAAATGTTAGAAGGCTTTTTAGAAAAGCGGGGGGTTGATAAAAGTTGCGTTAAAGCACTAGCGGGACTAGTGGCAACAGGGCGTACACAGGGGTGTTTTAGGAGCTCAGAGGATATATTTGAAGAGGAGGAGTGGCGTAAGCTAGGAGATTATTTGTGGGACAGAGTAATAGATGATGACAAAACAGCAAGGAAACTGATGAAACCTTGGCGTGAAATCATTAACAATATAAAACGTTATAAGATTGAAAAAGGTCTTGCGGCAGTCGCCTCGGCAAAACTGGAGCAGGGGGGGCCTTCCCCATCCTCCACAGCCGACTGTGGCCTCTCTACATTCTCTAGTAGCGCCACGCAGGCTCCGACAGGAGGAGGGGTGATGTTTAGTGGTACACGGATACCTCCAGAGCCATGCTGGCAAAAGGTGCCTGTGAGTAAACACTCAAAGGAGCCAAGACAAGAGACAGATAGTGATACGGAGGATAAAACGGAACCGGTCACGGAATCAGATTCTATTAGGAGGCGAGTGACAGGGACGAATTGGCAGAAGGTTATGGAAGATGCGATAACTGAGGAAGGAACAGGGATACTGTCAAGTTTAGCCTTCCCAGTAATGTTCAATATTAACGAACATGGGGATGTGCACGGGGAGCATAATCCAATTAGTTGGAAAATGTTATCACAATTAAGGCAGACAGTAAATGACGCTGGGCTGCATGGGGAGCCAACGAAGCAGTTCATGAATTATATATGGGGAAGCACGCTATTGTGTCCCGAAGACATTAAGGTAATAATGAGAATGATAATGACGCAGTCGCAGATTTTATTGTGGCAAGCACATTGGCAGCGACTCTGTGAAGCCTCAGTGCAGCAGCCCAGAGGAGATAATGATCCACTGAGGGGGGTCACTGTTGAACAGCTGATGGGGTCAGGACCCTTTATTACGGTTAGAGCACAGCTGGAGATGGGACCGGAGAGGTGCCTAGAAGCAATGAGAACGGCTAAGGCAGCCATAGAGTTAGTTAAAACGACACCCCCGTCCCCATCATATATGAATATTAAACAGGGAAGAGAGGAGCCTTTCTCTGCATTCGTAGACAGATTGACCAGTGCCATAGAACAATCAGATGTTCCCGACTGGATGCATGGGGCACTACTCAGGCAGTGTGTTTTACAGAATGCAAATTCATCAACAAGGAGTGTGCTAGTGACGTTGCCGGTTGATGCGACTATCGAGATGATGTTAGAAAGAATGAGCAGGGTGCCGGTAGGTGCGCAAGCGATGTTAGTAGAGGCGGTGAAAAATCTAGGGAAAGATTTCCTGCAAGCCCAACAGCAAGCCCTCGTAGCACAGCAGCAAGCGACACAACAAGTTTTTGCTGCGTTAGCTCCGCTGAGGCCTCCAGATAAAGGCGAGCAACGAAAGGGCTCTTCTGGCAGACGACACAATAAATGTTTTCGCTGTGGCCGTGACGGGCATATTCGGCGAGACTGTCGCGCAGGTCAAGTGTGGTGTGAAAACTGCAAGTCGAGCAACCATAATACCGCAGCCTGTTATCGCTCGGGAAACGGCCAGCAGAGCGCGTCGAGCCGCCGCGCCCAGACAACAGTAGCTGCTCCAGCGCTTCAAACTCCCGTGATGCAGCAACAAGGGCCACCGGACCCGCAAGGCCCTCCTGCCAGCTACAACCAGCTACCAGAGGGAGCCTCGGGCTGGACCTGGCAACAGCAGTAGATATTACCTTGATTGACAGCAAACCACAACGCGTCGCATCGCCAGTTTATGGTCCGCTCATCATCAACGGGCAAGCTGTTGGAGCACTATTGTTAGGGCGATCATCTACCGGACTCAAAGGACTAATGATTTTGCCGGGAGTCATCGATGCCGATTACCAGGGACGAATTGACATTGTGATGTACACCTTATTTCCGCCGCTCCATATCCCGGCGGGGAGCCGCGTTGCACAGCTAGTCCCAATAGCACAAGTCACAAAGGGCATGACGTCTCTTAGTAACCAAGAAAGAAATGATCAGGGGTTTGGATCTACAGGGGTAGCGGCTATGCTCACCCTCTCTATGAAAAAGAGGCCAATTGTGACTGCGCAACTATGTGCTCGGAATGAGACTGTGACCCTTGCATTACTTCTCGATACGGGTGCGGACTTGACTATCATAGACAGCAACTATTGGCCCCAGCGCTGGCCCCTCCGATCTTCCACCAGAGGAGTGGAAGGGGTTGGAGGCCATTCATCAGTTCAACAAAGTGTCGATAGAGTCCAGATATACATAGGTGGATGTCAAGCTAACACCTTTGTTACTGTAATGAAATTACCTGAGGGAGTGCAAGGACTCGTTGGTAGAGATGTGCTCGATCAGATGGGAGCAATTCTAACTACCGACCAAGGTCCAAATTTTGGCTGACGGCCACTGCACAATGGGCTTTCCCGATCCCGCTAAAATGGACTACCGATAACCCAGTATGGATCGAACAGTGGCCGTTAAAATTGGAAAGCCTGCAAGCTGCACATCACTTAGTGCAAGAACAGTTCAGTCAGGGACACCTAAAACTGTCTACGAGCCCTTGGAATACTCCAATTTTTGTGATCGGGAAAAAATCTGGGAAGTACCGTCTGTTACACGACCTCCGAGCTGTTAACGACCAGATGCAAGCCATGGGGGCGCTACAGCCTGGTCTACCTAATCCTGCAATGCTGCCGGAATCTTGGCACCTTTTGGTGATTGATCTCAAGGACTGCTTCTTTACCATCAGTTTACATCCACAAGATACCCAGCGTTTTGCTTTTACCTTGCCAGCAATTAATAGGGAAGCGCCTGCTCAGCGCTTCGAATGGACGGTGCTGCCTCAAGGGATGAAGAACAGTCCCACCTTATGTCAGTTGTTTGTCGACAACGCTTTACAACCCATCAGGCAACTATGGAAGGGCGTCTTTATATATCATTATATGGATGATATTTTGTTTGCACAACAGCAGCCATTTGACCAACACCAATTACAGACCTTGCGACAACAGTTAAACTCCAAAGGCCTGGTCGTAGCAGAAGAAAAAATCCAACAGAAAGCGCCGTGGCTTTATCTTGGCTGGAAGATTACGGACTCTCAAATACGTCCTCAAAAGATACAACTTAGGACGGAAATAAAAACCCTCAACGATGCGCAGAAATTGTTAGGAGATATCCAGTGGATTCGCCCGGTAGTTGGCATTCCCACCCATCAGCTTGAGGTTCTTCGTCCGCTACTCAAAGGCACGGATCCTGCTGCCAAGGTGGACGTTACAATGGAACAAGCTACTGTAATTCAGACACTTGCTGAACAGATCACAGAACATTTTGTTTCAAGACGCAGTCTTGCTCTCCCCATCGATCTTACTATTTGGCATACTCACCATCAGTTATTAGGCGCCTTGACGCAATTTAAAAAGAAAAAGGGGGAGAAAAGCGAGCTTAAGATCTTGGAGTGGGTATTTACAAGTTTGCAGCCAAAAAAGTCGATTCAGCCCAAAGTAGAAAACTTAGCAGAGTTAATTAAAAAGGGCCGAACCAGAATTTTACAAATAACAGGAAAAGAACCACATTCTATACAGTTGCCGATATCCAAGGAGGACATTGACTGGTACCTGCAACACAGCCCAGGGCTACGAGACAGCCTGCTGTCAGAATATTCTCCAATTATCATAGAGCCGGTAAAATCACCCATAGTGCAGTGGATCAGTCGCAATGAGTGGATACGGCGGCCACTAAGGAGTGAGACTCCAGTAAAGGATGCGCTCACGGTCTTTACAGATGCAGGCAAGAGGTCTATGCGAGCAGCAATTACCTGGATGGCTGACGGTGAATGGCACCACCATTTGCTGAATGCTGTCCCTGGGGACTCGCTGCAGACGCTGGAACTTGCCGCAGTAACGTGGGCCGTAGAGTACTGGATTACCGTACCACTCAACGTCGTGACAGATTCACTTTATGTAGCTGGGGTGATGGAAAGGATAGAGGATGCTCGAGTAAAAGAAGTTGCCAATCCCAGACTTAATGAACTTTTTAGACAATTGCAGACTGCACTGAGCCTTCGGTCGGTCCCTTATTCGGTCATCCATATAAGGAGCCATATGTGGACAGTGGGGCTAGGGGAAGGAAATGACAAGGCGGATCAATTAGTCATGCATGCAGTACCTTTAAATGACTTTGTAAGGGCCAGGGAAGCGCATAACATATTCCATCAGAATGCACGAGGGTTAAGGTCTCAGTTCAATATCACCATAGAAGAGGCAAAGGGAATTGTGAAAACTTGTCCGCAATGTAGTCATCATGGGCCTGGCCTGGGGGTTGGAGTCAATCCTCGGGGGTTGAGGTCCTGTGAGATATGGCAGATGGATGTTACGCATGTATCTGAATTTGGAAGGCTAAAATATGTGCACGTTACCATTGATACTTACAGTCACTTTGTATGGGCCACCGCACAGGTGGGAGAAAAGGCTATTCATGTGATACGGCACCTAACGAGCTGTTTTGCAGTCATGGGGGTGCCAAAAGAAATTAAAACAGATAATGGTCCAGCCTATACCTCTGACAGGACCCAAGTGGATTCCGGCCAAGTGGACCCGCGCGGTTCACCTGAATGAACAGCCCGGAAGCGAGGCGACGTCGTCGTCTGCAGAGTGTACTACGACCGCTGTTGGAACCGATTGAGAGACACTTTGGGGTCCGGTTATCATATAGAACGGAAGAAGAAGCAGAAACATGCCTAAGTTGGGAACTCAACTCCCTTTGTGATAAGTTTGCTCTGCCGCGATATTGTTTTGCTTGCTTGAAAGAAACGCATCTTGCCTGGGTAAAAATCAACTGTGGGAAGTGTCATAAAAGGTGGTGGGTCTCTCAACATCAGTTGAGGCTACTTAATTGTTGCATAGATTGTAGTTGGGAATTGCAGCACAGTAACGATAACACTCCCCTTAGAGCATTTTTTGTGGAAACTGGAGCTCTCTTTTTATCGGCCTACCCAATAATTGAGAACAGAGAGGATCTAAATTTACGATACCTGAAGTGGCGGGTACAACAACAGCTTAATTGTCTTCAGGCCGCAGCCGCCACCACAATCTTAGATTCAAAGTGTGGTCAAAATGTGGGCATCCCCACCATGTGGCAAATTAGGCCTAGTGATTGGGATCGCACTTGTCGCCGCTTCCGTCCCGGTTGTGGAAGCCCGGGGGACGGAAGCTGGCCCGGAGCATCTCCACAGGCCTAACATGTGGGTAACTTGGGCAAAAGAAACCAACACTTCTAGTTTTTGTATGTCCTTAACAGCTGTGTCCGACCCATTTCGCACTTGTCTAATTGGTATACCCTTTTTAGAGCCTGAAAAATTTGTGGGGTATGTAAGCAACGTCTCCTTAACCAATCTAACTATATTAAGACAGGAAGGAAAAAGGGCTAATGACGCTGATGACTGGTGTCACGGAAATCAGACAGCCTGCCGACAGCCCGGGGCTAATCGACAGGTCTGGTGTGGAGGCTGCACCCTTGGTAATATTGCAAATCGAACCTTGGCTTGGATGTCTGTCCGGCTAATCGAACATCTAAATAAGCCCTTACCATGGGACCCACAAGAATTGCATTTAGCAGGATCTGTAAACAAAACCAGAGATGGCTTGTGCTTTGGCTTTAGTGCTAAGATAACCGACACCCCAATAGGTAAAGTTAGATGTAACTCTACCACGACGGGCACAATATGTGAGCCACTTAAGGCATGGACAGATGTGTCTGGATCAGGTGTCTATGGGATACAAAATGCCTCTGACGCCCAAGCATGGTGTGGAGGGGCTGTGGGATTAGAAGAAAGTTACCGATATGAACTTTTCCCAGACAGGTCATTAGCCCTGCCTAAAGGAATCTTTTTGATCTGTGGTGATCGCGCTTGGCAAGGCATCCCGCGATTCCCACTTGGAGGGCCATGTTATTTGGGAAGGCTTGGCCTCTTAGCGCCTTCAATGGAACAAATCAAGGCAAAAAATAGCACTCGAAGCAAGCGCAGTGTGAACGCTCTGTCAGACACCTGTCAGGATTCAGTAACCTTGATAGGGAAGACAGAAAATTTGTTTGCCAGTATATTTTGTCCTGGCTGCTCGGCAGCAATTGCTAATGCTAACCTACAAAAATTGGCATGCTGGGCTGCCAAGCAAGCTAACCTCACTTCTGAAATTTTAACCGATTTGATGAAGGATGTTAGTAGCAATCGCAAGGCTATATTACAGAATCGCGCCGCTATAGATTTTTTATTGTTAGCACATGGACATGGGTGTGAGGATTTTGATGGAATGTGTTGTTTTAATCTATCTGACCATTCGGAGTCTATCCACGCGAGGATCCGAACCTTGCAACAACGAGTACAATTGCTACAGGAAGATAATGGATTTTTTGGAATCAACCTTGGCAATTGGGGTATAACGGGGTGGCTGAAAGGATTATTAATCGAAGGCATACGCTTTTTAATCATAATTAGCTTAATAGGAATTTGTATTTGTATAGCTTTTAAGTGTATCAAAAGGGGGCTCATGAAGGCATCTGATCAGATTTTGATAGCCCAAAAAGAAAAAGGGGGAATTGTTGGAGAATGGCTTAGAAAGAAAGGGCACAGTGGGTCTAGTGACCCTCTGTATCGAGAAAGTCAGTTTTGATGATTGCGGCCTAGTCTGGTTCAGCGGCCTTGACATCTCTACTGCTACGAGACTGACGTGGCAGTGGAAAAGTACCGACCGCTAATAACCCTAGGTCAAGTTCGGTTGAGGACAAGTATGATAAACAACTTTGAGGAAGTGCCCTCTCAGGAATAAGGATGTTAGCCTGCCGTTAAACCGCAAGTAAACCGCAAGTAGGAGAAGTATATTAATGTAACCTTTAGGCTTGCAGCCTATCAGCAACTGACTAGTAGGCATAAATCATTGTAAGAGTATAAAAGATGGCAAGTTGAATCAATAAACGAAGTCTGCTTATCACTCATATTGAGTCTGATTGCATTCTTCCTCCGCCGATGAAAGATGACACTGCTTGCGGGTCTGGGACTCTGACTCAATGGGTGGAGCGTAGGACTCCCCGGCGCACCCAGCGCTGTTTTATCTGCTATCGCTTACTCAGTTTAATAAAATTTACACTTTAAACCAAAATTGGCTACAATATTGATAACAAGATCCAAAACCATTTCCACAAGACACCCTTTGTGTCTTGTAGGACCCAAACCACAAGATGCCCCCTGCTTCTTGTGGGTATATACCAATCGGACACTAGCAGCTGGGTATATGCCTTTACCTATGAGATTTCCTATCTCAATTTACGGAAGGCTTCCTAATCTTGAATACACTTACCAAAGCAATTTACCAATTTAGTCTTTATGCAAGATGCCCCCTGCACCTTACAGACTATACAAAAGAAAAGAATGCCTTTTATGAAGATGGCCCTTTTCTGCTCCTGCAGTGATCCGAATGAGTTGAGGGGTCCCTCCGGGAAAAATTCCCGAGGGCCCTAGGGGAGCCCTGTCCTCAGCGGGTCCTGCAGCTGAGTAGAGTAAGTCCCACCTGGGTTGCCAAATTGTTTCAGAGAAAACTCCAGGAACAAACTTGCCAATAAAGTTTTCAAGCTGACAAGCAGGTATTCTTTATTGTGGCACTGGGAGACACGGGGGATAGATCCTCCTAACGTGTGTCCCTGTATTGCTATACAGGCCGTCCTTATATAGTCCCTGGGCATACATATATTCATGAGGCTACGTGTGGACTACATAATTTTCCAGAAAGTTCCCCACATGCGTACAAAATTGTGGTGGTGATCTCTGAGGGTCGTTTACTTCTTCCAACAATCTTCATCACTTCTGGCAGCCTTTGAAGCATGCCTAGTAGATGCTCATACCAGTTTAATTGGTTCGTTAGCACCAGAGACTTAATAATCCTCCTATCCTCCTACTTATCAGTTAGTTTAACTGCATCCCATCCTGGACACCTGCCATTCCCAAATACTCCTTATCCCTGCGTCCTGTTCTTCTAGCCTGCTTTTCTTACACTCATTTTGTACTAAGGTCATAGGGCCTAAACCTACGTCAACTACAAGAGTTTACCTTGTACAAGAATTCTCAGTATGTTCTCTAGCTGTACTCTATTTTTTCCTGTATATCATGCACTTCAGTAATTTTCCATTGCTACTGTTACAAAGCCATCAAATTTAACATTACTTAAAACTGATTCTAAAGGTTTATATATTTCATTTTGTAATTTTGTGCCCCCCTTGTCTCAGGACTGGGGATAAGTTGCTAAGGAAATGAAACAAAGCGTTTGAAATACCATGACTCAAACAGACACAGTCTGCGTTTAAAAAGAATACTGTCTTTGTACAACCTGTGAAACTAAGCAGGTGCAGACTGGTTAAACCAGTTGGGTACCACATCTCTGCCAGACAGTTATGAAATCAAACCATAAAATGAGATAAATAAATAAGAGGAAGGGGTGCTCGAAATCAAGGAAGCGGAGATGTGACCAGAGGCGGGACAGTTAGCATGTAGACGTCAGACAGGCTGTAAACCTTGGAGTACCCAAACAATGGGGAATCAAGGGAAGGAACCTGCGGACGGGGTAGAAAATGTAAATCAAAGTTCTGCTTTTGCTGTGTGTGCCTACTTTCCAGGACACCCGTTTTTGCACAAACGTTAATAAATAGCTGCTTCACTGCTGTGTCTACCCTGAGCTTTTACAACAGATGGGGGTCGTATAATGCTTTACCTATGGTTCCTGCCTGAACCTAGAGACCATATCTTACAGGGGTACCGGGGATATTGCCAGGAGGATACGGGATGCGGTACCAGAGAGGCACCGGTGAGGGGGTATTGGAGGTGCAACGGGGGACAGTATCAGGGGGCAGTACCAAGGAGAACATCAGGGGCTGCACCGGGTGATACCAGAGGGATACTGGAGACAGCACTGGGGGGTTACTGAGGAAACCCCGGGGGAAGCACCAGAGGACAGTGGGTAGAGTACTGGGGCGTTACCGAGGGTAGCACCCGGGGGTACTCTGGAGGTACCGGAGGCAGCACGGGAAGATACCGAGGAGGTACTGGGGACAGCACCCGGTCACGGGTCAAGCTCCCTGCATCCCAGCGGCCCCGTGCCATCACCGTGTCCGCCCCACACCTTCCATTGTCCCCCGCCGCCTCGCACATGGTGATGACATCGTTCAGCCCCGGCCCACTCTGCTCCTGGTGCATGGTGATAACGCGGCGACGCACGGTGACATCAAGATCCCCCCGCCGCCGCCAGGTTCAGGAGCCTGCTGGTGGCGGCGGCACAGGGGCCCCAGGCCCCGGGCGGGTCCCCTCGGTCGCCCCCTGCTGCCGAGGCACTGGAGGCACAGTTCAGTTGCCCCATCTGCCTGGAGGTCTTCCATCGCGCCGTCAGTATCACCGGATGCGGACACACGTGAGTTGGGGTGGCGGTGGGGCGCAACTGAGGGGACCCGCCCGGGGCCTGAGGCAGCTGTGCCGCCACCACCAACACTCATCCTGGTACCGGGGCTCCCATCTCACCCTGTACCCCCAGTCTGGTACCGAGACCCCCATGCCAACACCCCCATCACGGCACGACGACCCCTATCCCACCCCTCAGCACCTGTTCTTAGCTCCAAGCCTGGTGCAGGGATTCTCATTCTTCCCTCTCCCTTGTGCGTTACATCAGAGTGATTTGTGTCAGCAACTCAGGGGTCCGAGTGATCATTGCACTTTGTGGAGAAGGAATCCCTTGTGATCATTGTGCTATGTGCAAAGGGTATGATAAATGTCCCTGTCAATACCACAGTGAGGAGGAAGAAGAAGCAAGGGAATAATTCCCCTGGGTCAACCGCAATATTGTGCAAAGAAATGTTTTGTTCATTGTTTAAATTGCGTGAATGTTCTTAGAAAAGGGGGGGTAGGTAACTTAGAGATATGTCCTGTTACAGAAGGTTGTGAAATCTGTGCGCTGAACAAATAGACACATAAGGAGTGGAATTTATGGGGGCTAAGATGGCGGTCAGACTTGTGATAGACATAATATTTCTTCACCCGGAGACAAGACCCCATCAACAGGTGGAGAAGCCCGGGAAAAGAAGACAACAGGATTGGCTGAAGAAGCCTGGGAAAAGAAGACAACAGGATTGGCTGAAGAAGCCCGGGAAAAGAAGACAACAGGATTGGCTGAAACCCAAGAAGCCTGGGAAACCAAAAAGTATAAGAGACTATCCCCAGCAGTTCCCAGTGTGTGTCTCGGGCGGAGCGGAGACTCCCCGGCACACCCAGCGCTGCTTGCTTATTGTCTCTCTTATTAATAAAAATCAATTAAAACAGATTGGCTAGGTTTTTATAACACCCTTCAGCCCAGGACCCTCCATCTCCCCCCCCCTTCATCCTGGTACTGGGGCCCCTAGCTCACCCCCCATTTGGTGCTTGGCATCCCTCCTTGCTGCTCGGCCTCCAGCTGCTCTATAAGCATCGGGCACCTTGTCCCTATCCTGAAACCTCTTTCCCTCCTGGCGAGCTGGGTGCTGCTTTTTCCCCCCGTGTTTTCCCCCAACTGGACCTGGTGTGGGGTGCACCCAAGGGTCCTACCTCACTGACCACCCCAGCCCTCTTCTTCCTCTGTGCCCACACCTGGTTCCTGCCCCCAGCGTCTCCCCTAGACCCTGCTCCCAGCACCCATCAGTGCTGGCTGGGGTCTAACCTGGGTGGGAATCCCACCCTGACCCCCATGGGTACTTTGCACTGCTCCCATGACCCCTGGTACCTGGAGCGAGGCTGTCTAAAGTGCTTCCATGGAGAGCTGGGGTCCCCTTGTCCTCCTTTCCCATCTTGTTACTGGGATATCTTGATCTTCCCCATTTCTAGCGTGTTTGGGGCTGGGGGTGCTCCATGGGGGTGGTGAAAGGGACCTGGGGCAAGGGGTCCCTCAGCAGAGGCGCAGCAGCAGCATTTCATTCCCCTGTTCTCTGTGATGTGAGCTGGGTAGGCAGCAGAGGGGATGAGGATGCCATGACCATTGACTTTGTGGGGACTGAGCTGCTTTGCCTTGTGCATGGGGGTTCCTGTCTGTGCTTCCTCTCCACTGCTTTGATTTCTCGTCCATGCTCCTGCAGGCATAAGGACCTTGAAAGGAGGAGAACCAGGCTCTAATGTGCTCATTGCCTTTATTCCTGTGTGGCCTGGATGCTCAGCATGAGTTGTTTGGCTCTGTTCAAATCTGCTCCCAGCCTCAGGTCTCAAAGCAGCTGCATTACCTGTGCCCCAGCAGTGCCTGGCCTCCCTGCACCCTCTCCCAAGCTCCCAGTTCTCCCTGTGGGGATGCTGATCCCTGGGTTTTGGGGCTACCCTGCAGCCTGGGGAGTGCAGGAGTCTCTGGAAATGGGTGTGCCCTGGGGCTGGGGTTCTGCTCCACCTCAATCCTCCTGGGCTGCTCAGAGCCACTGTCTGTGCCCCCCAGGTTTTGCGAGGAGTGCTTGCAGCCCTGCCTGCAAGTGCCATCCCCTCTCTGCCCACTCTGCCACATGCCCTTCGATCCCAAGAAGGTGGAGAAGGCTTCCAGTGTGGAGAAGCAGCTTTTGTCCTCCAAGGCTCCCTGCAGAGGCTGCAGCAAGAAGGTAAAGCTTATGGAGGAAGGCTGCCTGTACATATCCTACTGCCAGTGCCACAGCTGGAGGTTTCTCCTGGGTTCAGCAGTAGCAGTCATTTTTCTCCTTCTTAGTAGCTGGTGCAGTGCTGAGTTTTTGACTTTCAGCCTGGGAACAGCGCTGATAACTGTCATGGTTTAAGCCCAACCGGCAACCCAGAAACATCAGTCACTTGCTCACTCCCTGCCTTCCTCCCCCAGCTCCCGGAGGGATGGGGATGAGAATCAAAAGAATGTAACTCCCACAGGTTGAGATAAAAACAGTCCAGTAACTAAGGTATAACACAAACCCACTACCGCTACCACCAAGAATAATAATGATAAGGGAAATAACAAGGGAAGAGAATACAACTGCTCACAACCCGCTGACCAATACGAAGCCCGACCGGAGCAGTGATCCTTCTGGGTAACTGCCCCCAGTTTCTATACTGGGCATGACATGCTGAGGTATGGAACACCTCTTTGGTTAGTTTGGGTCAGGCGTCCTGTCTCTGCTCCCTCCCAACTTCCCCACCTCTCTGGCAGAGCATGAGACTCAGAAAGTCCTTGGTCAGAGTAAACATTACTGATCAACACCAAAAATAATCGGTGTTATCGGTGTTGTTCCCAGGCTGAAGGTCAAAACCACAGCACTGCACCAGCTACTAAGAAGGAGAAAAATGACTGCTACTGCTGAACCCAGGATGGTATCCACCCCTTATTCCATACCATTCACATCATGCTCAGATCCCACATTTTTCAATATACCATCACTCTTATCTCATATATATATACATACACACACAGATGGACCAATCCCTATAAAGCTGCTGAGTCCATCCTGTCCATGATGTCAGGCTCCATTTCTTGTAACAGTCTTTCAGAGCAGGAGAGGCTGTGTGCAGTGTTGGATCGTTGCCTGCTGATGATACCGAAGAATTCATCTGGTTTCATCAAAGTTCATTCTTTGTGGGGATGATGGACGGAGGGAAGTCATGGCTGGTCGCTGGTGACCTGAAGACATCTATTTGGTGGGCTCTAAAAGTACTACATAGCAGGCAACAGCATACAACTGAGTTCATTGGCTGTTTTCCCCTAAAATCAAAACCCCTTGAGGTATACATCGGACTTCCCCATCTTCCCGCATTACCCACCAAGTATGTCTGGGTCCCTGAGCAAAAGCAATGCCACAAGTGGGTTTGCCTTTACCTGAAGCAGGAATAACCCTGACTGTCTTCTCCAGCAAATTCTTTATGTGCACCACAGGAACTTTATCCTCCTCTACAGTATGCAAAAGTTCTGACTGGGCTGGGCCAGCCCTGTTGGCAGATCCTCTGGTGTTGACCAACCAGGTGGCTTTTGGTAAATGTATATTTTGGTTAGTTCAATTATTATCTGTAAATGTTGCTGCTCTTTTATTGTGTGTGGTTCTGCTTCTGGATTTAACTGTGTAATTCTGCATATGTATTTGTTCTTCATTAACAGTCACAATAAATTGTGCAACTGGAGTGGGATAATTGTGTATGTGGTGCATCGCAAAATGCGAGTTAGATATGTGTCTTGGTTTAAATCCAGTCAGGTAATTTGTTTGCTCACTTCCCCCCCCTTTCTTGCCCTCCCCCTGCTCCCGGAGGGACGGAGAGGAGAATCGAAAAGAATGCAACTCCCACGGGTTGAGATAAGAACAGTTTAGTAACCAAGGTATAACACAAATCACTACTGCTACCACCAATGATAATAGTGATAAAGGAAATAACAAGGGAAGAGAATACAACACCTCAGCACCAGCTGACCGATAACTCGGCCCCCAAGCCCGGCCAAGCTCCGACCGATACCTCCTCCAACCCTGCAGTCTCCCAGCCCTTCCGGCTAACTCCCAGTTACATCCTGGGCATGACGTGCTGTGGTATGGAATACCTCTTTGGTCAGTTTGGGTCAGGTGTCCTGTCTCTGCTTCCTCCCGGCTTCCCCTCCTCCCTGGCAGAGCATGAGGCTCACAAAGTCCTTGGCCAAACCAAAACATCTCTATCAGCTCTGTTCCCGAGCCGAAAGTCAAAACACAGCACTGCACCAGCTACCAAGGAGGAGAAAAATGACTGCTACTGCTGAACCCAGGACAATATGCCTGTAGTTATCTCAACCCTTCATGCCCCACATTGGGCGCCAAAAAGAGCTGTCATGGTTTAAACCCAACCGGCAACCCAGAACTACTCAGCTGCTCGCTCACTCTTCCCCTTCCTCCCCCCGCTCCCAGAGGGATGGGGAGGAGAATCGAAAGAATGTAACTCCCACGGGCTGAGATAAGAACAGTCCAGTAACTAAGGTATAACACAAAACCACTACTGCTGCCACCACAAATAATAATGATAAGGGAAATAACAAGGGGAAAGAAGACAACTGCTCACCACCCGCTGACTGATACCCAGCCCGACCGGAGCAGTGATCTAGCCCTTCCGGGTAACTGCCCCCAGTTTCTATACTGAGCATGACATACTGTGGCATGGAATACCTCTTTGGCCAGTTTGGGTCAGGTGTCCTGTCTCTGCTTCCTCCCAACTTCCCCTCCTCCCTGGCAGAGCATGAGACTCAGGAAGTCCTTGGTCAGAGTAAACATGACTTAGCAATAACTAAAAACATTGGTTTTATCAGTAATGTTCCCAGGCTGAACATCAAAAACACAGCACTGCACCGGCTACTAAGAAGGAGAAAAATGACTGCTACTGCTGAACCCTGGACAATAACACAGATGTTTTTAGTTTGGCGGGTGGTGAGCAGTTGTATTCTCTTCCCGTGTTATTTCCCTTATTATTATCGGTGGCAGCAGTAGTGGTTTTGTGTTATACCTTTTGCTACTGGAGTGTTCTTACCTCAACTCGTGGGAGTTACATTCTTTTGATTCTCCTCCCCATCCCTCTGCGAACCAGCGGAGGAAGGGGTGGAGTGAGCGAGTGGCTGTGTGATTCTGAGTTTCTGGCTGGGCTTAAACCACACAAGGTTGCTTGCTATCAGTGGTTGGGATTATGGGGTCCCTTTTTCAGCATGTCCCCAAACTGCACCTGCAAGGTGTGTTGCCCCTAGTGTGATGGCTGCTGCCGTGAGCCAGGCAAGCGGGGCTGCGTGGAGGTGAAGGCACTGTCTCCTAGCTGCCTTTGTCAGCAGACTGTAGCTATTATTAAACAGTGGGGGCCTTCAAAAGGAGGCTGAGGTTTTCCTTCAACACGGTAGAGGCTGAGGCAAACCAGCTCTTCTGCTGCTCCTAATGAGGGTAAGGATTTAGCTCTTGCTTAACGTGCTGCAATCCCAACAGCCATGGGGAAGCTGAACCAGCAGCATGGCCTGGCCCTGCCTGGCACAGTCTGTTTTGGGATGCTCCAGGGACTGGCTGTAAAGCTGTTATTCATGGTGTGTCTCTGCTCATGTGCTTCCTGGCTTCTGTTTGAGGATCTTTTTGTAACTCCCTGTCTGTGGCCCAGGAACAATCCTGTAAGGTGTCAGAGCAGTTTGGGGTTTCTGCCTGTGTCGTGGTTTAAACCCAGTCAGGTAACTTGTTCACTCACTCCCAGTGAGTGGTGCCGAGCTGACAACAATCAAGGTCCGTGTCCGTCTCCCCCCCCCCTGCACCGGGGCTCTCCCCTTCCCCGTTCCCGGAGGAACGGGGAGGAGGATCGAGAGAGTGCAACTCCTACGGGTTGAGACAAGAACAGTCCAGCAACAAATCACCACCACTACTATCAGCTAAAACAATGATAAGGGAAAATAACAAGAGAAGAGAATACGATACCACCGGCCAAGAAAGCGAGTTCCACCCGGAAGCCCCTGTCCTTCCGGGTAACTCCCAGTTACCCCCCACCCCGGGCATGACGTGCTGTGGTATGGAATACCTCCCCGGCTAGCCCGGGTCAGGCTCCCCATCTCTGCTTCCTCACAGCCTCCCCTCCTCCCTGGCAGAGCATGAGCCTCACAGAGTCCTTGGTCAGGGTAAACATCACTTAGCAACAACCGAAAACATCGGCTTCACCAACACTGTTCTCAAACTAGAAGTCAAAACACAGCACTGCACCAGTTAACACAAAGGAAAAAACATGACTGCTACTGCTGAACCCAGGACAGCCTGTCAGCAGTTCCTCCTTTGCAAAGGAAATGGAGCTAATGCTTCAGTAATGCAACCTGGGTGGTTTGTGTGTGACCTCTGGGGATACATGCAGTGAGCATGTGGCCCCAAATTGCTGTCCTACAAAGAACAGGCTGGTGTAGCGTTTCCACGCTGGTGTGTGTCGTCCTAAACAGACCAGTGTTTGTTCTAACATTGGTGGATCAAAACTGCTCTTCTGAGCTGTAGCAGAGGCTCCAGCACTGCATCTGGAAGGTGACAGGAATGTCTCTTCTCTCCTTGTTCTCCAGGTGACCCTTGCAAAAACGCTTTCTCACGTCTTGTCCTGCACGAAGGTGCAGGAGCAGATGGCCAACTGCCCTAAGTTCGTTCCAGTTGTCCCCACGTCCCATCCTATTCCCAGGTACTGCCACATGTCAGGTAGGGAAACATGTCCCTCCTTGCAGGCTGCACCATCACTCTAGTCCCTTGCAAGCCCTAAAATCCCATCATGCGGTTTACTTTCCCCTGAGAAATCGGAGGAAGAAACATCAGCACTCTTTCCCTCCTGGCATCTAGCCCCTGTGCTGCCCTGTATTTCAGAGCATGGTGTGGGAGGAAGGATCAACCAAACCAGGGTGGTTCAGCCTGTGGCTGGGGTGGAAATGGGCTGGGCTGGTTTCTGCCATGGCTGGATATCACAAAGTTGAGCAGAAGATGGCTGGCTTGGTTTGGAAGTGTAATGAGTAATTTCCTGTTTGTTAATCAAATCTTGCTTGCTTAGGAGTTACTTGCTTAGAGTTACTTGCTTGCTTAATAGTTACTGGAAAATTACGGTGCTTTGACATGTTGCTTATAGACCGCGGGTATCCGTTAAAGTAAACGAAGCATGGGGAAGGCGATAAGGAGCCTTCCTCCCAACACCCAACGGGAGACAGAATGAAACCCCGAAGGAGATAAGGAGCCTTCCTCCCCACACCCACCGGGAGACAGAATGAGACCCCTTATCTAACACCCATCGGGAGACAGAATGAGACCCCTTATCTACAGATCACACAGACGCAGAGGACGCCAGGAGGTGACACGTATATCGGATGAAGAAGAGTATAAAACCAGTGACTTTGGGGAAGTGGGTGCATGCCGTTGGCTGAGCGGAGACTCCCCGGCCACCCAGCGCTGTTTTGCTTGTTGTCGCTTGCTCAATAAACCAATTTGATTCATTGGTCTGGCTCTCATCAATTTATTTGAGCCACATTTATAACAATTTTGGTGCCGTGACTTGGATAGAGGCAATCTGGTACGAAGCCCCACACAGGGGAGGCACCCCGCTGTATAGTGGCCCTTGCTTGGGTGCTATCTCACCATACCCTCTACCGACGAATCCTAAATTCGACAGCAAGCAAAAGAAAGCCAGCAACCCCGTAATCTTTATGCACGAAGCTTGGAATGAAGAAGCAGGAGTGCGTAAGTATAGGCCGGTTACCCGTTCGGTCGGGGTTGGGTATCCTGGAGTGTGCCTGTGTGAGACATCCAATTAAGGACAAAGCAAGTGCGGACCCCTTAGTAGTGCGGTTCCCATCTCCTGCGAGGGACTGGGCCACGAACAGGAGGCAAAAAGACTGTGTGTGTGTGAGAAGGCACTACGGAAGATGGGACAGAAGAAAAGCAAGCCTTCTCATTCCATGGTGGGGTCAGAGCTTAAGGCTAAGCTACCCCAGATACCACCGGATAGTCCATCGGGATTGATGATTAAATATTGGGATGACTACCCTTCTAGGCGGGGTAAGGACAAAGTAAAAATGGTACATTATCGTATGGAAGTTTGGGGAGGTAAACAGATTAGAGGTGATCATTTATATTGGACCGTATCTGGGTCCTTTAAGGACTGGATCTGCCAGTCTTTAAATATTTACGTTAACACAAAGGAGCCATTTAGTTTGGAGGAAAGCGAGTATGCAAGTTTATGGATAGGGTCCGAGACTAGGACAAATTTATATCTGTCGTGGTTTAAACCCAGTCAGGTAACTTGTTCACTCAATTCCAGTGAGTGGTGCCGAGCTGACAACAATCGAGGTCCGTGTCCGTCTCCCCCGCCCCTGCACCGGGGCTCTCCCCTTCCCCGTTCCCGGAGGAACGGGGAGGAGGATCGAGAGAGTGCAACTCCTACGGGTTGAGACAAGAACAGTCCAGCAACAAATCACCACCGCTACTATCAGCTAAAACAATGATAAGGGAAAATAACAAGAGAAGAGAATACGATACCACCGGCCAAGAAAGCGAGTTCCACCCGGAAGCCCCTGTCCTTCCGGGTAACTCCCAGTTACCCCCCACCCCGGGCATGACGTGCTGTGGTATGGAATACCTCCCCGGCTAGCCCGGGTGTGGCGCCCCATCTCTGCTTCCTCACAGCCTCCCCTCCTCCCTGGCAGAGCATGAGCCTCACAGAGTCCTTGGTCAGGGTAAACATCACTTAGCAACAACCGAAAACATCGGCTTCACCAACACTGTTCTCAAACTAGAAGTCAAAACACAGCACTGCATCAGCTAACACAAAGGAAAAAACATGACTGCTACTGCTGAACCCAGGACATTATCCACCCCTTATTCCATACCATTCACGTCGTGCTCAGATCCCACATTTTCAATACACCATCGCTCTCCCACATATATACATCCATATACATACAGACCAAGAGGAAAAAAATCATTTTCTTAGTGCATGGACCAATCCCTATAATGCTGCCGAGTCCATTCGGTCCATGATGTTCAAAGTTCATTCTCTGTTGGGATGATGGCTGGAGGGAAGTCAGGGCCAGTCGCTGGTGACCTGGAGACATCTAGTTGATGGGCTATAAAAGCATTACACAGCAGGCAACAGCATACAATTGAGTTCACTGGCTGTTTTCCCCTAAAATCAAATCCCCTTGAGGTATACATCGGACTTCCCCATCTTCCCGCATTACCCACCAAGTATATCCAGGTCCCTGAGCAAAAGCAATCCCACGAGTGGGTTTGCCTTTACCTGAAGCAGGAATAACCCAGACTGTCTTCCCCAGCAAATTCTTCATATGCACCACGGGAACTTTGTCCCCCTCTACAATATGTAAAAGTTCTGACTGGGCTGGGCCGGCCCTGTTGGCAGATCCTCTGGGGTTGACCAACCAGGTGGCCTTTGGTACATGTGTATCCCAATGCTTGAAAGTTCCCCCACCCATCGCTCTCAGTGTAGTTTTTAACAGCCCATTGTACCGTTCGATTTTCCCAGAGGCTGGTGCATGGTAGGGGATGTGATATACCCACTCAATGCCATGCTCTTTGGCCCAAATATCTATAAGGTTATTCCGGAAATGAGTCCCATTGTCTGACTCAATTCTCTCTGGGGTGCCGTGTCGCCACAAAATCTTTTTCTCAAGGCCCAGGATGGTGTTCCGGGCAGTAGCATGGGGCACAGCGTATGTTTCCAGCCACCCGGTGGTTGCTTCCACCATGGTAAGCACATGGCACTTGCCTTGGCGGGTTGGTGGCAGTGTGATATAGTCAATCTGCCAGGCCTCCCCATATTTATACTTCAACCATCGTCCTCCATACCAAAGAGGCTTTAACCGCTTGGCTTGTTTAATTGCAGCACATGTTTCACACTCATGAATAACCTGGGCAATAGTGTCCATTGTTAAGTCCACCCCTCGGTCACGGGCCCATCTATATGTTGCATCTCTGCCCTGATGGCCTGAAGTGTCATGGGCCCACCGGGCCAAAAATAATTCACCTTTATGTTTCCAATCTAAGACCATCTGAGTCACTTCAATCTTAGCCGCTTTATCCACTTGTTGGTTGTTCTGGTGTTCCTCAGTGGCCCGACTCTTGGGTACATGGGCATCTACATGACGTACCTTCACCACCAGATTCTGCACCCGGGCAGCAATATCTTTCCACAGTGCAGCAGCCCAGATGGGTTTACCTCTGCGTTGCCAGTTGCTCTGCTTCCATTGCTTCAACCACCCCCACAGGGCATTTGCCACCATCCATGAGTCAGTATAGAGATAAAGTACTGGCCACTTTTCTCGTTCAGCAATGTCCAGGGCCAGCTGGATGGCTTTCACCTCGGCAAATTGACTCGATTCACCCTCTCCTTCAGCAGTTTCTGCAACTTGTCGTCCAGGACTCCATACAGCTGCCTTCCATCTCCGATGCTTTCCCACAATACGGCAAGAGCCATCAGTAAACAAGGCATACTGCTTTTCACTTTCTGACAGTTTATTATATGGTGGGGCCTCTTCAGCGCGCACCACCTCCTCCTCTGGTGACATTCCGAAATCTTTGCCCTCTGGCCAGTCCATGATGACTTCTAGAATGCCTGGACGACTGGGATTTCCTATTCGAGTTCGTTGTGTAATTAGTGCAGCCCATTTACTCCATGTAGCATCAGTTGCATGATGTGTAGAGGAGACCCTGCCTTTGAACATCCAGCCCAGCACGGGCAGCCGGGGTGCCAGGAGGAGCTGTGCTTCAGTGCCAATCACTTCCGAAGCAGCTCGAACCCCTTCATAGGCTGCCAGTATCTCTTTCTCAGTTGGGGTATAGCTGGCCTCAGATCCTTTGTATCCCCGACTCCAAAAGCCGAGGGGTCGACCTCGAGTCTCTCCTGGAGCTTTCTGCCAGAGGCTCCAGGTAGGACCGTTCTCCCCAGCTGCAGTGTACAGCACATTTTTTACATCTGGTCCGGTCCGGACTGGTCCAAGGGCTACTGCATGAACTATCTCGCGTTTAATTTGCTCAAAGGCTTGTTGCTGCTCAGGGCCCCATTTAAAATCATTCTTCTTCCGGGTCACATGATAGAGAGGGCTTACAATCGAACTGTAATTTGGGATGTGCATTCTCCAGAACCCCACTGCACCCAAGAAAGCTTGCGTTTCTTTCTTATTAGTTGGTGGAGACATTGCTGTTATCTTGTTGATCACATCTGTGGGGATCTGTCTACGTCCATCTTGCCATTTTGTTCCCCAAAATTGAATCTCCTGTGCAGGTCCCTTGACCTTACTCCGTTTTATGGCAAAACCGGCTTTCAGCAGGATTTGGATTATTTTCCTCCCTTTCTCAAAGACTTCTTCCGCTGTATCGCCCCACACAATAATGTCATCAATGTATTGCAGGTGTTCTGGAGCTTGCCCCTGTTCCAGTGCAGTCTGGATCAGTCCATGGCAAATGGTAGGGCTGTGTTTCCACCCCTGGGGCAGTCGGTTCCAAGTGAACTGGACACCCCTCCAAGTAAAAGCAAACTGTGGCCTGCACTCTGCTGCCAAAGGAATTGAGAAAAATGCATTGGCAATATCAATCGTGGCATACCACTTGGCTGCCTTTGACTCTAGTTCATACTGAAGTTCTAGCATGTCCGGTACGGCAGCACTCAATGGTGGTGTGACTTCATTCAGGCCACGATAGTCTACTGTTAGTCTCCATTCTCCATTAGACTTTCGCACTGGCCATATGGGGCTATTGAAGGGTGAGCGGGTCCTGCTGATCACCCCCTGACTCTCCAGTCTACGGATCAGCTGATGGATGGGAATCAGGGAGTCTCGGTTGGTGCGATATTGCCGCCGGTGCACTGTTGTGGTCGCAATTGGCACTTGTTGTTCTTCAACTTTCAGCAACCCCACAGCAGAGGGATCTTCTGAGAGACCAGGCAAGGTGGACAGCTGCTCAATTTCCTCAGTCTCCAAAGCAGCAATACCAAAAGCCCACCGGTACCCTTTTGGGTCTTTGAAGTACCCTCTCTTGAGGTAGTCTATGCCGAGAATGCATGGAGCCTCTGGACCAGTCACAATAGGGTGCTTTTGCCATTCCCTCCCAGTCAGGCTGATTTCAGCCTCCAGCACAGTCAACTCTTGGGATCCTCCTGTTACTCCAGAAATATAGATGGGTTCCACCCCTTGACAGCTTGATGGCATCAGGGTACACTGTGCACCGGTATCTTCTAGAGCCTTATACTTCTGTGGGACTGATGTGCCAGGCCATCTGATCCACACAGTCCAGTAAATCCGATTGTCCCCTACCTCCACCTGGCTGGAGGCAGGGCCCCTCTAATGGTCGTCACAGCATTGGACACTTAAGTTGTGTTGAAAGGGATTATTCTTCATTATCACAGGAGCTGGAGTAAAATCAGCTCTTCCACTCCATCTGGGAAACTGCTCACCAGAGACTGAAGCCGTAGCTCTCATGGGACAATCAGTCTTGGCCCTTGCTCCCCTCTTCAGTTCACTCACCCGTTCCTCCAAAGCTGAAGTAGGTTTTCCATCCCACTTTGTCGTGTCTTCTCCGTGATCCAGCAGGTAAAACCATAGGGTACCCCGTGGCGTATACCTTCTGTATCTCCTCTCTTGAACAACAGGACGCCTTTTGTTAATAGCTGAGACGTGTGTTGGTACACGTGAGGAGCTGGATAAATCAGATACATCGTCCCTCAATTTGTCGAGGTCCTGGGACAGTTTTTTCACAGCTGAGATGATGGAAGGGGTGAGATTGTCTTCGAACTCTCGGAGTTTATGAACCATTTCATCCACTGTTAGTGGTACTATGTCATTCCAGGTCACTGTTGCCAATGAACGGGCATATGATGACGGTGCATTCCGTGTAAGTTTTCGCCACATGGGTCGTGTACATTCAACTTCATCTGGATCTATAGGTGTATCCCCGTTATTCGGCTTGATGTGATAGATCATCTCTATGATGGCCGATTCCCTCAGAGACTGGATGCCTTTGTCTATAGTAGTCCACTTGGCCGAACGACTCGTAACATCGTCCTTGTACGGAAACCTTTCTTTCACAGCTGCCAAGAGCCTCCTCCAAAGGCTGAGGGACTTTTTCTCTCTTGCAATTGCTTTGTCAATTCCCCCTTCTCTAGCAAGTGATCCCAGCTGCTTGGCTTCTGTACCTTCTAGTTCGTGACCATCGGCCCCATTGTCCCAGCATCGGAGTAACCAGGTGATGAGGTGCTCCCCTGGTTGACGAGTAAAATCTTTTCGCATATTCCGCAGCTCGGTTGAGGTCCGAGGTCGAGAAGTTACCTCTTCTTCTTCTTCTTCGTCATGTGATGATGACTCCTGATCAGATTCTGGACCGGGTGGTGAATTCATTGGTTCTTCATCTCGCTTCACCCTTTTTGCCTCCTTTTTGCTTGTTCTCTTGCGTACAGGGGCAACTGATATTGGTACGAATTGGTCCTCTGGTTTGGCTGCAGTGATTATCACTGTGGTTTGAGTAGCAACTGTACTTGTTGCTGGGGGTGGTGTAGCTACTGTGCTTGGAGCTGGGGTAACCGCGCTGTCTGTTGCAGTTGAAGTTTGAGCAGCTGCTGTACTTGCCACTGGGGTAGCTGCGCAGTTCATTGCAGCCAAAGTTTGAGTAGCGACTGTCGCTTTGCCCTCAAATCCGCCGACATTCTTTTCCTTTTGAAGGTGCTGGATAGTGTTGAACAAGGCCCTGTAAGCATAGGCCAAGCCCCAGCACGTTGCCATGATTTGTCCATCTCTGGTATGGCCAGAATGACCACACACCTCATTTAAGTGTTTTACTAATTCTTCTGGATTTTGCAGTTGTTCGGTAGTGAAATTCCAAAATACTGGAGGGGCCCACTGACCTAGATACTTGCCCATACTATCCCACACACCCTGCCACTCATGGCTGTCCAGCCTCAGGGAAAATCTCTCGGTCCTCCTACATCGTCGTTTGACCCCAGACAAGACCCAAACCTGAATCTGCTTAACTCTTGAAATCAGTAGTGGGCAAAACACACTCTGTATGCGTGTTAGCATGGTGATTCCCATCACCATCAGCAAACAAGTCTCAACAGCATTAAAAGGCCATTCAAAAAATTCAAAACTCTCAAATGTAAATGGTCTGGGGGGACGACTAGGAGGGTAAAAGGATGTCTCCTTCACAGGTTGAGCACCTGAGAAGGAGAAAAAAGATGTGTAATTGCTAAGCACCTCCATCATATACCTCCCAAAGTATAAAGGTGGTGACCACACTGGGAACATAAGCCAGATCAGTTTCATGATCAATGATTCTATTGTATTACAAGTCATTACCATAAAGTACAATGGGATAAAAACCTTAGCCCAAGCCCCACACCTGAAAAACACTAATACAGCAAACACCGATTGGACGTAGGATATGATATACTGAAACTGTGAGATCAAGAGGAAAAACCTTGAGAGCCAATAAATCAGCATTGTGATGAGTGACTATCAATCCAGTCAGATCTGTTCTTATCTCAACCCCTCGTGCCCCACGTTGGGCGCCAAAAAGAACTGTCGTGGTTTAAACCCAGTCAGGTAACTTGTTCACTCACTTCCAGTGAGTGGTGCCGAGCTGACAACAATCGAGGTCCGTGTCCGTCTCCCCCGCCCCCTCCCCGCACCGGTGCTCTCCCCTTCCCCGCTCCCGGAGGAACGGGGAGGAGGATCGAGAGAGTGCAACTCCCACGGGTTGAGACAAGAACAGTCCAGCAACAAATCACCACCGCTACTATCAACTACAACAATGATAAGGGAAAATAACAAGAGAAGAGAATACGATAACCGGCCAAGAAAAGTTAAGCCCCTGTCCTTCAAGTTCCCCCCCAGAACGTGCTGTGGTAGAAATAGCCCGGGAAGAAGGAAATGGGTAACTTATTAGAGGATCCCCTGGGAGTTGCAGAACGAGTAGACCAGTTTTTGGGGCCCAACGTTTACACCTGGGATGAACTGCAGGCCATATTGGGTATTTTGTTCACGGCAGAAGAAAGGGCTATGGTCCGGGGGGCTGGAACGAGAATTTGGGACCAGCAACATCAGCAAGGACCCGCGGCGGATGTTAAGTGGCCCCTCCAGAGACCTAATTGGAATAATCAAAATGAAATGGATAGAGGCCATATGCAGGACTTAAGGACTATCATAGTTCAGGGGATAAGGGAATCTGTCCCTAGGGGACAAAATATTAAGAAAGGCTTCAGTGGACACCAGAAAAAGGATGAAACCCCTACGGAATGGTTAGAGAGACTTAGAAAAAAATCTCCAACTTTATTCAGGGCTAGATCCTAGTACTCGGGTAGGGCAAGCCTTACTAAAAACACAATTTGTAGCTAAATCATGGATGGATATTAGGAAGAAGCTGGAAAAAACAGAAGATTGGCAGGACTGCGGTTTAGATGAACTACTGAGAGAAGCTCAGAAGGTATATGTTCGAAGGGAAGAGGAGACGCAAAAGAAGCAGGCTAGAATGCTGGTAGCAGAGGTCAGAGAAGGACAGAGGGTACCCCCTCCTAGGAAGGGGCCTGAATCCCGACAATCGGGATCGGGACCCCGGAGGCCTCCAAGGGAAAAAGAGCGAGGAACAGTGCTTTGTTTCTATTGTGGAGGAAAAGGACGTGTTAAGAAAGACTGTGGAAAGAGGATGATGGATGAGAAGATGTTCAAGGAAGATTAGGGGTGTCAGGGGCTCTATCTGCTGGGGACTCGAGAAAGAACAGAGCCCTTGATAAAATTAAAAGTGGGTCCCTGGCAACAAGAAGTTGAGTTCCTAGTGGACTCAGGAGCGGAAAGATCAACTGTTCAAAAATTGCCCCGAGGATGTAAGATATCCCTGGAGACAGTACAGTTTATTGGAAACAAAGGAAAACCAGGAATAAAAATTGATTATTGAGAATCAGAAAATTGGTGGGCTCATAAGTGCCTTTAAGGGCGGCTACCTATATCCAAAAGGGGAGACGATTGGAACAAGGGGAACATATACCCAAGAGCCCTAAACTCTGCCCTCAAGGATATTAGGATTCAACTATGGATGAGCCCCTGAAGACTGCGACTGCTGCCGAGAAAAAAAACGACCTCTCTGATCCAGGCAACGGATGGAGGCAGAGGCATACAAAGGTGGGGATATAGAGGGACCATAGCCACCAAAAGTTTAGGGTGGAAAGAGGCGCAAATTAAGTGGATGGGCCAGGTGGGTAGTAAGACCCCTACCAAATTTCGAGGGAAGGATTGGAAATCCGGATTTATGAGAGGAGGTAACCCACCAATTTTCTGGATCATCTATTGGATATGGGGATGGACATTAATCTCGGTAAAAGGATATGTCCATCAACCTTTCAAGTGGACCTTGTACAGATGGGAAGATCAACAAGTAGTCCAAAGTATAACCATGTCGTGGTTTAAACCCAGTCAGGTAATTCGTTCGCTCACTTCCCCCCCTTTCTTGCCCTCCCCCTGCTCTCGGAGGGACGGAGAGGAGAATCGAAAAGAATGCAACTCCCACGGGTTGAGATAAGAACAGTTTAGTAACTAAGGTATAACACAAATCACTACTGCTACCACCAATGACAATAATGATAAAGGAAATAACAAGGGAACAGAATACAACACCTCAGCACCAGCTGACCGATAACTCGCCCCCAAGCCCGACCAAGCTCCGACCGATACCTCCTCCAACCCTGCAGTCTCCCAGCCCTTCCGGCTAACTCCCAGTTACATCCTGGGCATGACGTGCTGTGGTATGGAATAGCTCTTTGGTCAGTTTGGGTCAGGTGTCCTGTCTCTGCTTCCTCCCGGCTTCCCCTCCTCCCTGGCAGAGCATGAGGCTCACAAAGTCCTTGGCCAAACCAAAACATCTCTATCAGCTCTGTTCCCGAGCCGAAAGTCAAAACACTGCACTGCACCAGCTACCAAGGAGGAGAAACATGACTGCTACTGCTGAACCCAGGACAAACCACATCAGGAGGGCCCACTTTTACTGCTAGCCTCTGTCAACTAGTACCTAGAAGCCCGTGTTTAGATCGTGTGGGATTTTACTTCTGCCCAAGTTCAAATCCAGGAAGAGGATATTGTAATCACCCCGGGGAATATTATTGTGCCTACTGGGGATGCGAAACAATAGCCTCAGATTGGGTCCCTGTAAATCCGGACAAGTTTTTAAGGGTATAATGGGGGCCTTATGGATGCACCCCTCTGGAAAAAAAAAAAAAAATGGAATGGAGGAGTAGTATTGGCTCCCCGTGGGAGAATCGAACTGGGGAACTATCAGCACCTTATGATTAATGTAACGAACCCTTTTGACCAAGGGTGGATAATGGGGAAAACTTGGGAGGTATGATATAAGGAGCCAGGAGCCTATAGCGGGGGCCTCATTTTAATCAAGAAGGAACCAATCCCACAAGATCCTAAACCCGTAGGACCTAATAATGTATTAGCAGAAAAAAACCATCAGAGGAAATTCCTAAAATAGATGAAGTGGGGGTTAAAAATGACACAATAATTTCCAACAACTCAATGAATCTCGTATTAAATGACACTCAAAATCCTAAGGACAGTAATAGAGACAACTTTCTTTGGAAATTAATGAAAGCTAGTTACCAGTTGTTAAATGCCACCAATCGCAACCTAACCAAACATTGCTGGCTATGTTATGGGATAAAGCCTCCTTTTTATGAAGCAGTGGGAGTTACTACAAAGGCTAGGTGTGTAAATGGTTCTAACCCAGCAGAATGTACATGGGGAAAGGAAAATCAAGGGATAACATTGGCTCAGGTCACTGGGAAGGGCAGATGTGTAGGAAAAATTCCAAAACGTCAAAAACATCTATGTGAAGTTAATACAATTGCTGCTAAACAGAAAAAAACAGCAAAGTGGTTATTACCAGCCAAAAATGCCAAGTGGCAAAAATGCCACGTGGGCTTGCTGAAACATAGGTGTAACCCCTTGCCTGTCGCTAGAATTGTTTAATGATTCCTCAGATTTTTGTATCCAAGTCATGATAATACCAAGAAATCTTTACCATCCTGAAAATTTTATGTATGACCACCAGACTGCCCAAGACCATCACCTGTTTAAACGAGAACCTTTCACTGCATTAACGATAGCAGCTTTAATGATCTTGGGAGGTACAGGAGTAGGTACAGGAATAGCCTCATTAGTAAAACAAAGTAAAGAATTTCACACCTTAAGAATGGCTGTAGATGAGGACTTAGTCAGAATTGAACAATCCATAAGTGCCCTAGAAAAATCTGTAGGGTCGTTATCTAAAGTAGTGTTACAAAATCAAAGAGGATTAGACCTAATGTTCCTACAACAAGGAGGGCTTTGCCCCGCACTTAAGGAAGAATGTTGTGTGTATGCGGATCATACTGGAATTGTAAGAGATACCATGACCAAGCTACGAGAAGGACTAGAAAAAAGAAAAAGGGAGCGAGAAGCCCAACAAAGTTGGTATGAGTCACGGTTTAATTACTCTCCATGGTTGACTACATTATTGTCTACCATTGCAGGGCCCTTAATATTGTTAATTCTGGGACTAACTTTTAGCCTGTGTGTTTAACAAAGTGATTGCAATTGTAAAAAGCAGGCTGGAGGCTGCCCACTTGATGCTCATTAGGGCTCAATACGAGCCACTACATAAGGAATCTGCAGTAGAAGACGTCTTAATTTTAAGCCACGCAACACTCCAAAGATTTGATGAACAAAATGGCAAACAGAAAAAGGGGGGATTGCAATGAGTAATTTCCTGTTTGTTAATCAAATCTTGCTTGCTTAGGAGTTACTTGCTTAGAATTACTTGCTTGCTTAATAGTTACTGGAAAATTACGGTGCTTTGACATGTTGCTTATAGACCGCGGGTATCCGTTAAAGTAAACAATGCATGGGGAAGGCGATAAGGAGCCTTCCTCCCAACACCCAACGGGAGACAGAATGAAACCCCGAAGGAGATAAGGAGCCTTCCTCCCCACACCCATCGGGAGACAGAATGAGACCCCTTATCTACAGATCACACAGACGCAGAGGACGCCAGGAGGTGACACGTATATCGGATGAAGAAGAGTATAAAACCAGTGACTTTGGGGAAGTGGGTGCGTGCCATTGGCTGAGCGGAGACTCCCCGGCCGCCCAGCGCTGTTTTGCTTGTTGTCGCTTGCTCAATAAACCAATTTGATTCATTGGTCTGGCTCTCGTCAATTTATTTGAGCCACATTTATAACAGAAGGAGTCAATCGAGTCCTTTCACACACACAGTATGCTAGAGATTGGAAGGGACCTCGAAAGATCATCTAGTCCAATCCCCCTGCCGGAGCAGGAACACCTAGATAATGTTACACAGGAATGTGTCCAGGCGGGTTTTGAATGTCTCCAGGGAAGGAGACTCCACAACCTCCCTGGGCAGCCTGTTCCAGTGTTCTGTCACCCTCACTGAGAAGAAGTTTCTTCTCAAGTTTAAGTGGAACCTCTTGTGTTCCAGTTTGTACCCATTACCCCTTGTCCTATCATTGTTTGCCACTGAGTAGAGCCTGGCTCCATCCTCGTGACACTCCCCCTTTATATATTTATAGACACTTATAAGGTCACCCCTCAGTCTCCTCTTCTCCAAACTACAGAGACCCAGCTCCCTCAGTCTTTCCTCATAAGGGAGATGCTCCACTCCCTTAATCATCTTCGTTGCCCTGCGCTGGACTCTCTCCAGCAGCTCCCTGTCCTTCTTGAACTGAGGGGCCCAGAACTGGACACAATATTCCAGATGGGGTCTCACCAGGGCAGAGTAGAGGGGAAGGAGGACCTCTCTCGACCTACTAACCACCGCCCTTCTAATACACCCCAGGATGCCATTGGCCTTCTTGGCCACAAGGGCACAGTGTTGGCTCATGGTCATCCTGTCGTCCACTAGGACCCCCAGGTCCCTCTCCCCTACACTGCTCTCTAACAGGTTGTTTCCCAACCTATACTGGAACCTGGGGTTGTTCCTGCCCAGATGCAGGACTCTACACTTTCCCTTGTTATATTTCATCAAGTTATTCCCTGCCCAACTCTCCAGCCTGTCCAGGTCTCGCTGGATGGCAGCACAGCCTTCTGGCGTGTCAGCCACTCCTCCCAGCTTAGTGTCATCAGCAAACTTGCTGATAGTACACTCAATTCCCTCATCTAAATCGTTGATGAATATATTAAATAATACTGGTCCCAGTACTGACCCTTGAGGCACTCCACTAGTCACAGGCCTCCAACTAGACTCAGCCCCATAGACTACAACTCTCTGGCTTCTCTCCTTCAGCCAGTTCGCAGTCCACCTCACTACCTGATCATCCAGTCCACACTTCCTCAATTTAGCTGTGAGGATGCTGTGGGAGACTGTGTCAAATGCTTTGCTGAAGTCAAGGTAGACCACATCCACCGCTCTGCCATCATCCATCCATCGTGTTATTTCCCCATAAAAGGCTAAGAGATCGGTCAAACATGATTTCCCCCTGGTGAAGCCATGTTGACTGCCCCTCATAACCCTCTTATCCTTGATATGCCTTAAGATGGTACCAAGGATAAGGTGTTCCATCACTTTCCCAGGGATGGAGGTGAGTCTGACCAGTCTATAGTTACCCGGGTCCTCCTTCTTGCCCTTTTTGAAGACTGGAGTGACATTTGCTTTCCTCCAGTCCTCAGGCACCTCTCCCGTTTCCCAAGACTTGGTAAAGATGATGGAGAGTGGTCTAGCAATGACTTCTGCCAGTTCCCTCAGCACCCGCGGGTGCATCCCATCTGGACCCATGGATTTATGGATGTCCAGATTGCTCAACTGGTCTCTCACCCAATCCTCATCGACTAAGGCAAACCGCTCCATCGACCTGACTTCATCTAAGGTCTCAGGGGTACAGGGCTCTTCAGGACTGCCTGCAGCAGAGTAGACAGAGACAAAGAAGGCATTCAGTAACTGCCATCTCTGTATCTTCTGTCACCAGGGCACCCATCCCGTTCATCAGTGGGCCTACATTGCCTCTGGTGTTAGTTTTGTCTGCCATGTATTTGAAAAAGCTCTTTTTGCTGTCCTTGACCCTTCTCGCCAGGTTTAATTCTAAGGATGCCTTAGTCCTCCTAGCTGTCTTCCTACATCCTCTAGCAGCAGCCTACCTGGGGTATCAGAGCCCATCCTTGCTCTCTTTAGCAATATTCCCAATCGCTCGACATTTGTGTGCCCATACTGTGGGGCCCGGAACTTGGACCAGCAGGATCTGGTGAAGCACTGCATGGAGAACCACCGCAATGACCCCAACAAAGTGGTGAGTGATGATGGGGTGCTGGGAGGAGCTGGTTCTGTGCAGTGTAACTCCTGGAAATCCTAATACACTGTAGCTGATGCTGCAACCAAGGTCACCAGCATGCAGAGCTGTGTTTCCAGCTGTTTTAGTTTTTTTTTAGATCCCTTTGATGGGAGGTGGTGTCTTGTGCCTGTTTGTTTTGTTAGAGGCTTTCTAGAATGAGCTGCCTCCATCCCCCTGTGCCTGCAACTTGGGTGGTGCTGGATTTCCTCTCCCCATCCGCACTGGGTTGACCGAGGCAGGGAATGTGCAGCTCTGGCACTGTCTCAGGTGCTCACATACATGTGTAACTTGTCAGCAGGCTAAAAGCAGCCTGAGCCACATGCTAGAAGCTCTGTGCACCAAGAGATCTGCTTGGGGATTTGAGGGACCCCCTTTTTAGTACATCCTCTGCAGATCACCCCTCTGTCAGAAAAAGGTCTGTGCCCTAGGGTCACAGTTCCCTTTCATCCCTGCCTGCTGCAGGTGTGCCCAGTCTGCTCATCCATGCCCTGGGGGAACCCCAGCTACAAGAGCACCAACTTCTTCCAGCACCTTCTCCACAGGCACAAGTTTTCCTATGACACCTTTGTGGTGAGTATGTGAGCTGAAACCAGATTATCTTCCTCCATCCTGACCCACTGTGCAGCTCCTTGGGAGGGGAACAGATCTTTCTTCAGGCTTTGTGGGAGACACATGTCACATGTGTAGCCCTGATTAGGAGACCCCCACGGCTGTGGGGCTGGGATCCCCACCTGCCCTGGGGGTGCTTGAGCTGGTCCTCATCAGACACACTAGGAAAACCTCTCTGGAGGAGGAAAATGTTACTGCTCTATGAAGGTGAGTTGTTTCTTCCTATGCTCCATTTAACTCTTCCCCTGAGGATCTGTAACACAAAAGCCCTTTTCTTTGGGGCTTCACAAGCAGTGAGAGAGGAGCAGCCCAGCCTCAGGGCTTGGGGGGGGCTGGTTGCTGCATGTGGGGGGTGTCCATGGCTCCCTACCTGAGGAGCTGCTGACCTCTCCTGAGCGGGAGTGAGGGTGTGATTGCCCAGCCTTGGCTCCAGGGACTGAGGGGAGGTTTTGTCAGCATCCTGCATTTATTGCAGGGCCATTAGAAGTCAGGGAAAGGAATCTCCAAATACTTATAGAGAAATATCCTTACTTAGGGAGTGATCATTGTGTCATATAAACCCAAACTGGAGTGCCATGGCTTTGCTTTGTCCTTTGGCCACAGCTGCTTGTGTGGGCATGTTTCATCCCTGCCCTCCACCAGGTCTAAGAGCAGGGCTGATGTTGGCAGATTCCAGGATGGAGATGGACCATGGGCACAAAGGACACACCAAAGAGCATGGCATTCCTGGGACCCATGTGCTGGAGGAGAGGGAGGCTTGCAGCCTTGGTGGTACCATAAGGAGCTCCTGCTGTGTCCACCCTGCTGCTTGATGGAGAATCTGCAGCCTGGCTGTGCCACTTCTCCTGATCATCCCTCTCAATTTTTAGGACTATAACATTGATGAGGAGGCAGCATTGCAGGTGGCCCTGGCACTGTCACTCTCTGAGAACTGAGGGTGACTGTGGAGCAACGGATCCCATTACCACCCTGTCGCCTTTTGCACACTCAGCCTTCCTACCAGGGAGGCACAGAGCTCATTAACCCCCTGGAGACCTGCTGCTCTTCCCTCTCCTCTCTGGGCAAATACCACCTTGTTTAAGAAGGTGGAGTCTCCTTAGCATCGTGCTTGGACCGCTGAGTGAGCAGAAACTTTGCTGCAGGGAGGAGAGTGGACTCAGTTTCAAAGGGCTGGGATCATTCCTCAGGTATTTCATACCCATATATGGAGTATATACCTGTGTATAGATCTATTTATTATTAGATGCTTTTTGGAACCATTTGTTTTCATGCTCTTTGTTGCAATTGAATGGGTACATAAAACTTGGATACATTTTATTCAGAAATGCCCTAGTTGAAACCTGCAATCATCCATGTCCTTTTGAAAAGGAAGAAAACTGCACAGAGCATCTTTTGGTTTTTAAACTCTACCAGATTATTTCCAGAGACATTGATCTGTCCCATTCCCTGTGCTGCAGGCAGGAGCTGCCTCCTTTGACTGCTGCTGCCTAGGCCAGGCTGAATCCCAGGGCAGGATGGTTGCCCTCATGCTAGCAATGGGTTCAGAGGAGTCTGCAGGGACGGCATCCAGGGAAACTCTCACCTTCCTCATTTTGTACCGGCTCTTGTGATACTGAGTTCTTGCATTTTTTTACATTAATCAGCATGATGCTTTTTCCACATTTTATAGAGTGGGAACAGAAGCTGTTATTCTCCACACTGCAATATCTGTCACCAAGGACAAGGGTATTTTTATGGAACATTATTAAGAAAGTCTATTTTTAAAACAAAAATACCCAAAACAAACAAACATGCTCTAGATTTGAAATCAGGTGGGAGGCAGCAGCCAGACCCCAGGCTGGTGGGTGGGACTCTGCAGGGGCTGTGGGAAACACTTGGATGTCCTCTTCAGTTACTTCTGAGCTGTTCCCTTCCCTTGTCAGCAGTGTGGTTTTTGGTCTGTGAAGAAACAGGAAGGTTAGTTGTGGTGTGCTGGCACTCACTGTGGAGCAACCAGGCTGTGTCTGGGTGATGGGTGTGCAGGAGGAACATCTGCCTGTGCAGGATCCCGTCCCCAACGCTGAGCATCTTGTCCCCTTGAAATAGGGTATTGCATCTCCCTTTCCCAGGTCTCTCCCTGGGAATAGAGCACACCTGGGCAAATGTTGATCCAGGAGATGCTCTATAGCATCCTGGTGACCTGTCTCCACCATGTCCCTTTACAGGGAAGAGGTGTGGGAGAGTAATCCCTCTGCATGTCCTTGCTCAGAGAAGTGGTTTATCTGAGACCTGGCTTCAGCTCTGCTCTAGCAATACCGTCCTGTTTTTTACTTTTGATTTAAATAATACTGGGTGGTTTGGGGGCTGTGAGCTCCCCGTGCTGCCAGCAGCCCTATGAGGAGCATGCAGAGACCATCTGCTCCCCTGGCAGAAGGCAGTGAAAAGGCTGCTCTGCTCCCCTCCCTCAAGCCAGGATAGTGAGAAAGGATGGGGTCTTCTCTAACAGCATTGCTGGCACCTGCCTGGCCCAGGAAATGGCCCTGGTGGGATGGAGAGCACTGGCATCTCGAAAAGGGACCCGGGAGGGTTTCCTTGTCCCATCCCTAGCTGGGACCCGTGTCCTGGAGCAGCCTTCATCAGAGCTCTCACTTGCAGGGAACTCTCTGCCTCTGGACAGCACTATTAACCTCTCCCCTTCCTCTTACTCTTCCTTTTTGCCCTACAGCACCAGAGCAGAGGTAGCAAGAGCTGCTTTTGTAAAGCACTTTAAGGCACAGGCTGTGAGAGCACAGGCAGGCACTGCGCTGCATGGGCAGCTCCTGCCTCTCCCCGCTTCCCATGGGGTCAGCTCTGGTTCTGCCCACTCTGGCTGGAATATGCCAGGAATCCTACCATGGCTTGTCAGTGTGTTCCCTGTGACTTTTTGCATATCTAGAACTTCCACTGAGACATACTACTTTTTGAAGAAGAATCAAATCAATGACATATTTGTAGCAAACCATGTTTCTTAATAAAGGCAGTTTCATCCACTCCTGGCCTCCCTGTGCCATTGCTGCCATGGCTTCAGGATGCAGAACGGGGCTGGGGGTGGGTGGCACACACCCTGGCTTCTCTGGGTTGTTCCTTCCCCGAACACAGGACTTATATTTACAGCTTTATCCCCATCTTGTCAACTCTTTCCATTGACAACAGCTGTGCTCCAGGGTTTGGCAATGCTGTTTCATCCAGCCCCTAACACCCCTGTCCTGGGTTCAGAAGTAGCAGTCATTTTTCTCCTTCTGTTGTGGTTTAAACCCTAGCCAGACAGCTTGTTCACTCACTCCCAGTGAGTGGTGCAGGGCTGGAAGCAATCGAGGCACCCCCCACCCCGGGGCTCTCCCCTTCCCCGCTCCCGGAGGGATGGGGAGGAGGATCGAAAGAGTGCAACTCCCACGGGTTGAGACAAGAACAGTCCAGCAACCAATGTACAACACAAATCACCACCGCTACCACCACCACCAATGATAAGAGAAAATAACAAGGGAAGAGAATACAATACCACCTTCCAAGAAACGAGTCTGACCCAGAAGCCCATGTCCTTCTGCGTAACTCCCAGTTACCCCCCCCCCCCCCCCGGGCATGACGTGCTGTGGTATGGAATACCTCTTTGGCTAGCTTGGGTCAGGTGTCCTGTCACTGCTTCCTCCCAGCTTCCCCTCCTCCCTGGCAGAGCATGAGCCTCACAAAGTCCTTGGTCAGGGTAAACATTACTTAGCAACAACTGAAAATATTGGTATTATCAGCACTGCTCCCAGGCTGAAAGTCAAAACACAGCGCTGCACCAGCTACCAAGAAGGAGAAAAATTGACTGCTACTGCTAAATGCAGGACACCCTCTTAGTAGCTGGTGCACTGCTGTGTTTTTTGCTTTCAGCCTGGGAACAATGCTGATAACACCGATGTTTTCAGTTGTTGCTAAATAATGTTTACTCCGACAAAGGACTTTCTGAGTCTCATGCTCTGCCAGGGAGGAGGGGAAGCTGGGAGGAAGCAGTGACAGGACACCTGACCCAAACTAGCCAAAGGGGTATGTGCTTATCCCACAGCACATCATGCCCAGTATAGAAACTGGGGGAGTCACCCAGAAGGCCCATATCACTGCTTGGGTCGGGCTGGGTATGGGTTGGCAGGTGGTAAGCAATTGTATTGTGCATCACTTGTGTTTATTGGATTGTTTTTTTTCCCTTCCCTTTTTAGTTTTATATTCTTTCCCCTCATTATTTCCCTTAGTAGTGGTAGCAGTAGTAATATTGTATTATACTTTAGTTACTGGACTGTTCTTATATCAACCCATGGGAGTTACATTCTTTTGATTCTCCTCCCCATCCTGCCTGGGGTGGGGGGAAAGGGGGGAGTGAGCTAGTGGCTGCATGGTTCTAAGTTACCAGCTGAGCTTAAACCATGACAAACCCCCAGCTCTGTGTGCTGCTGCCAGCAGTTGAGCCCCCTCCTTGGCAGCCTGGTCCTGGTGCTTGAAGGGAGGCTGCAGGGAGGACACTTGGCACCACGTCCTGTCCCCAAAGCTGCACTGGGTACTGGCTAGGAGAGCACATCAGGTCTTTCTTCTCTGTGTGTCGTGGGGAGGTGTTCTGGCTCTGAGCCCCCACTGGGGTTCTCCAAGGACACAGGCTGGCTCTGCATAGCCAGTCCCTCCAGTCAGGTTACAGTCTGCACCCACATTCCCCCTTCCTGCTGGACCAGTCCTGGGAGCAGTCCCTGATGCCCCCTTAGAGTACGAGGGTTCACCCTTGTCCTGGCACTGGCCAGAGCATGGTTCCTGTCCCCCCAAGTGTAGGTCTTGGGGACACAATGGCCAGGGCTTATCTGCTCCCCAGCCCTCCCCAAACAGCCCCTGTGAGGCTTTCTGGTGCCAGGAGGGCATTGTGGCAGAGGGGACAGACAGGAACAGACGTGTGGCCATGCAGCCCCTCTGGTGGCTGCTGTGGGGTGGCAGTGCTGGGAAATGGGGCAGTCCCAACGCTGCCCTTGAGTAGCGGTTGGCCCCATGCGCCTGCTGGTTCCTGCAGTGACACAGCCCTGCCCTGGTGAAGAAGCCCTCCAGCACCCGCATCCCCAACTACAGCCAGCTTGACACCCCTAGTAAGGCTGCATGGCTCCACCAGCACTGGGCACCCCAGGACTCCACCCTGTCCTGGGTGGCTTAGCCAGCTGGGCAGAGATGCTTGTAATAGTGACAGAGTGGGAGGGGAGAATTGGGATTACCTGGGGCCTTCCCAGCTATTGTTAAGAAGTAGGGATCGTGACTTGATTCCAGTCCTTTGGATGCCTAGGATGGCTGAAATTGGTTCTGCGCTTTGGACAAAGACCAAGCCTCCGGGGAGCATGCGTAACGACCAGAGGTGAAAAGTTCAGGCTCAAGGAAGACTCATTTCCTTCATCTCGAGACCCTCGCTCACGACCACTAGGAGGCACTGCGCATGCACAAAGGACTTCTTAGGTCATTATAATATGAAGCGGGAATAGGACATGAATATGTATAGGCATGTTGTGCAACCTCATGCATATGTATAACTTTAGAGGATAAATGTAAAGGGGAAACAACGCTGAGGCACACATGCTTTTGGAGGAGTTATCCCCCATGCGCCACAGCGCTGAATAAAAAGCATACCTACTTTACAACTTTAACGAGTTGTGGAGTCAATCCGTGCATCAAAGGCTTCAATGGGTACCTGCAGCCTGCCCCCCCACCCCCCACCCCCCGAAGGACACACATACCCTCAACCTGCTCCCACGGCAAAGCTTCAGTTGCTGGCATTGTGCCCAGGTGTATGGCAGCCTGGGCACCCTGAAGACGCACATCGGCACCCACACCCTGCCCTGACTCTGCGACAAAGCCTTCTCCCGGCCCTGGCTGCTCCAGGGCCACATCCACACACACGCAGGTAAGTATGGGACCCCCGGATGCTGCTGGCCCTGGCAGCACCTCTGCTTTTGGAAATGATGGGTGCAAAATCTCCGTCTACCCAGGCTTGTCATTGCTTGTGCTACAGGAGGGATTTGGTCCAGGTGGATACAGCTGGGGATCCCAGTGTGGGGCTGGCTGGGATGCTGGCATGCATCCCAAGTTCTGTGGGACACCCCAGGGCCGTTCCCACCGGGAAGGCACCAAAGGGTTTTGGGGGGTCCTGGGAAGCACTGGGAGTCAGGGGCAAAGGTGATGAGAGCAGCACAGAAGGGGACAGGACACAAGGGGATTCAGGAGGAACCCAGGGTATGGGGGGGTGCCCTGATGCTGTGTCCTTCAGGGGAGAAGCCTTTTTCCTTCCTGCACTGCAATTGGGCCTTCACTGACCACTCCAACCTTCACACTCACCTCCAGGCCAACATGGACATCAAGAGGTACCGGTGCTGTGCCTGTGCCAGGGCCTTCTCCCACGTGTCACTGCTGGCCCAGCATGACAAGGGGCAATGCGGTAGGGCAGCCTGAGCCCCCCATCACTCTCAGCTGCCCCATGCTGTGCCCTACTGTGCTGCACCATGCTGTGCCATGCCAGTGTGACACTGCAAGAAGGGACACAAGGGCATCAGACAGGACTGCCTGGACTCCTGCAGTGTGTCACTGAAGCCCCATGGGTGTTCCGTGGTGGCTCTGAAGCTGGGGGACACATTGCCAGGTGAGTTCCCCTGCTGCTCTTGGGTGCTGGGGAGGTTTTTTGCCCTTTACATTACAGGAGACATTAAAAGAGGAGCTAAGTACTGTGTATGTGAGCAGAGAAAGTGTGTTCCTTATTGCTCGGCCAGCATCATGACCCAACACCCCTGGGGCAGGTTCTATCTGGAATCCAGCTGCTAACCCCTCTATGATGTGTTTTGCAGACCATCTCATTCTTCTCCTGCATTCCCACAGCTCCCAGCCCAGAGCATGGGGGCAACACAGTAGGGCCCCTGGCTGGCCTTGTGTCCCCAAATCACGGGAGAATGGATAATTGGTACATAAACTCTGAATAATCCTGAAAGATACAGCAAGGCCGTGAGAGGCCCAAGGAAGCTTAAGCAAGCAAGATAAGAAGAAGCTGGAATTCACTGATGTAATGAGAACTGTGCACTGTTGGCAAGCTTTCGAGGTCAAGTTCCCACACCTGTGCTTAACCAATTATATGCTAGTTGCAAAGGGTCTTCAAGACATGTATCCAATCATAGTATGCCAAATCACTGTAAGTGCAAGTAGAAATAGTATTTAAGGGGTTAAGGCTTTGTAATAAACGGCTTTTGTCTGATCATATTGATCTCTGACTGAGTCCATGTATATTCTGCGGCAATTGGTGCCCGAACAGGGACCCCTCATATTTTTCATATTGAAGCTGAAAGAATTAAAGTGCATGGCACCGAAGAAAGTGGAAAACACGGAGCTGCAGGGACGTCGGCTGGGTTCGATCCGGCAGGACCAGGATCGGGAGGTAGACGCCTCGGAACGGAGCCTAGTGAGCCTGGAAGACACTGCGCAGTGCAAATAAGGTAACAGCCGACGGGGTCTGGAAGAGGGTTAGGATGGGGAATCAATTAAGTAAAGAAAAAATGGTCATCCTTAAGGTCTTCCAGCACATCCTCTCAGTGAGAGGGATAGAATATGTCTATAATCTGTTAAAAAGATTGTTGCTCTGGAGTAAAGAAAAAGAGCTGATGCAGGGGGTTAATGAAACTTTTGATCTCGGGACTTGGAAAAAAATTGGGGCACGCCTGTGGGATCAAGTTACTTGTGGGTTTAAGGAGGCGAAGTCTCTTGCTGCCCCCTGGTTACTACTAAAAGGGACTCTAGCCGCAAACAGGCAGCAAAATCCGTTTTTACAGCTCTCTCTGACTCGCCTTCACAACAGCAGGGCTCGGCACCTACATTAGATTCAGCACCCGGTGCTGCATGGTGTTTCATCTGAAATGTTATTGGGAAAGGGGCAATTTCACCCTGATGGAGTACAAGCTTGTATGAAAATTGAAGTTTTACAGCAAGCACAGCAATTGGCTTTAGCTGCTCTGAAAGCTGTGCCAGAAGCGGGAAAACCTAATCCTTCACATACATCAGTAAAGTAGGGACCTACTGAGCCATATATGCAATTTATTGACAGATTGACAGAGGCTATCAAAAAGAATATTGATCTGGCATCTAATGCTAAAGAATCGATGCTTATGTCTCTGGCTATGGAAAATGCTAACCCAGCTTGTAAGTGTATTTTGCAGGTTTTGCCAAAATCTGCTGGTCTTCAAGAAATATCGATGCATGTTCTGAAGTGGGCACAGCAGAGGAAAAGGATGGATACATGGATACTGCCTTCGCCACTGCTGTTAAACCCCTTCTACAACAAGGTCAGGGTGATCGTGGGGGTACTAAAGGACAAGCTATTATTGAACAAACACATCAAACTTTGAAACAACTGTTGGAAAAACAAAAAACGGGGGAAGAAGGACGTACACTGGTAGCAAGGATACAGAAAGCTGTATATGCTATGAATTTTGTGCAATTGACAGGAGACTTTAATGACCCCCCTGCTATAATACATGTTCAGGCATTAGGGTCAGGTTATATGACTAAAATGCCGGGTATTCTGGTCCGGTATAAGGATTTGGAAACCGGCATTTGGAAAAATCCTCTGAAAGTAAAACTAACTGTTTGAGGTTATATGTGTATAATTACAGATTCTGGTCTGCGGTGGGTGCCGGCTCTATGGGTGAAACCCTGGAAAGAGCCAGCACCACCCCAGGACAACCCCCTTGTCAGTGATTGAATTAATTGAAATTTGAGCTTAGGACTTCTGTTTTATGGATGTTTTCAGTCCTTCTTAAAGTGAAGGGAGCAATCTTTTTTACGTTAAAGTAAAAAAAAACACAAAAAACAACCAAAAAAAAACAACCCACCATCTACCACCCTCCACCCACCCCCCCTGAACCTACAGCGAGACAAACACGGGATACAGGCGTATTGTGTGCATTTTCGGTGGTGGGAAGGTCTTTCATATGTTCTTATCAGGGGTATTGGGCATACTGTGACTCATTTAATACACTCTCTCTGTGATACTCATGAACTAGAAGTCGGTAAATATAAGTATGTCCAGGTTTCTATCGACCTTTGGAGACCTTTATAGATATTGCTGGCCACTTCTTCCAGCACAGGCTGGCCACCTGTGTGGGAATGAGTGTGCATTTTGGTCAGTATAAAAGCCCAAGCCTCATGTGCTGTGGGGGAGGCAGAGCCTCTGCAGGGACGCCCGCTAAAGTTGAGCTTGCCACCTCACACTGCAATGATGCTTCTCGGAGCTGTTTCTCTGTTAGTCTCCACAGGGTCCTTATGCCACGTTCTGTACGTGGGACTATGTAGTGGGAGTAATAATTGTCTTTTTGTGTTTCAAATATTGTAGTTGTGTGGAGTGTGCTTGTGGGATCCCACACGTGTGTGTGTGTGTTGAGGGCAATCGGTGTTTTGTGTATTGTTGGGTTCATGTAAAAGTTTTTAACGGGTAGCAGTTTAACATTTTGGGCATGAAAGGGTTAATGTAAATGTGCGGCTGCCGGCAGGTATTTATAGTTGCTGCTGAAGCAGGCAGTCGGCTGTAGCTGCTGCCCAGCAGGCCGGCTTTTGCAGGGGTAAAAAATAAAAAAAAAAAAAAAAAAAGGGGAAAAGAGCAATGATGCAGCAAACTCCTCGACAGTTAACAATGTGCAGTTTAACCTGACTGCTTCTCAAGAACTGATAACCTGGGGGAGGGGCTATATTTGTGTCCTCCTGCCTACAGGTCCATGGCGAATGCCTGCAAAGTTTGTCAAGCCTTGACATGAGCTGGACAGACAAATGGAAAAATCTGATGCCTCAGCTACAGGAGCTGACCGTGAATACCCCAAGCAGAATGAGATAGAGGAAGAGAAAAAACGAATAACTGCAAAACATCACTTGGGGACAACTGAAAAGTAACATCCTGAATATGTGTGCTTGTAAAGTAGCTATTATTAGAGGCTGTGAATTTGTGTATAAAACCACCTGTATTTACTAGACAGTTGCTAATAAGAAACTACACCTTGTATTGTATAGATTTGTCACTTGTAAAAGAGATGTTAGAGTATGCAAATTTGCAGTAGCTGCTAGAAAATGCTAAGGCAAAAGCTGGAAAGATTCTAAGACAATGGTAGTGTTATAAAGCAGGTAATGGAACAAATTAAGAGGGTGGGAGAATTCCACTGGTAAGAAATTTCTTTGGCTAGTCCCTCACTGCCACCAGCATCTTCAACATGCTGCTGCACCCTGTAATAGTTACGCTGCTAATGTAAATGTGTGCGTGCCTTGCTGTAGTAGCTACTTGTTACTGGATGAAGCAGGTGAAACTCTGCATTGACAACAAGGTGCAAGGACTGAGGCTGACAAAATGCCTGCTACCACAGTCAAGGGCAAGACTGGGTTGGCCTCTGTGTTTGCCACCAAGAAGAACCTTTAGCTCCACTGTTAGCTGCAACCCAGCAGGCGTGGAGCAGTGGGGACACATGCCGTGCCAGACCTTGATGTGGGAGATGGCCTCCCCTGTTGTCAGAGAGCCATACAGCAGAAAAAAGGGGCAGGCCCAGCAGCCTGTAGTTGGCATATGTTGGAGATATGATCTAGCCCAAATCCCCTGCTCAAGTAGAGTCACACAAAACATATATAAAACAAAAAGGGGGAGATGTGGGGACAGTGTTCTCACGGGAGAATGGATAATTGGTACATAAACTCTGAATAATCCTGAAAGATGCAGCAAGGCCGTGAGAGGCCCAAGGAAGCTTAATTAGTCTTTTTTTTCTTTTTTTTTTCTTTTTTTTATCTTTTTTTTTTTTTTTTAATTTATTTTTTCTTTTTCCTTTTTTTTTTTTTTTCTTCCCCCTCTGGTGATCAGCCTATGAAGGAGACGTTCCCTTACAGCCCCCGCTCCCCTCCCAAGTGTCCTGGGTTCAGCAGTAGCAGTCATTTTTCTCCTTCTTGGTAGCTGGTGCAGTGCTGTGTTTTGACTTTCTGCCTGGGAACAGAGCTGATAACACTGATGTTTTGGTCTGGCCAAGGACTTTGTGAGCCTTATGCTCTGCCAGGGAGCTCTGCACTGACTGAGCTGCAGAATATACAAAAAGATATCAGCTGTCTCCCAGACGAGCACATTGTCACCTGGTTGCTCTGATGCTGGGACAATGGGACCAACCGTCACGAGCTAGAAGGTAGGGAAGCCAAGCAGCTGGGATTACTTCCTAGTGAAGCAGGAAGTGACAAAGCCATTGCAAAAGAGAAATGAACCCTCAGCCTTTGGAGGCAGCTCTTGGCAGCTGTGAAAGAAAGGTATCCCTACAAGGATAATGTTATGTGTTGACCAGCTAAGTGGACCACAGTAGAGAGAGGCCTCAAGTCCTTGAGGGAATCAGCTGTTCTAGAGATGATCTATCTTAGGCTGGATGCTGGAAATGCATCTGTAGAGCCAGGTGAAGCTGAATGTATACTACCCATGTGGCGGAAACTTAGGTGGAGTGTGCCATCATTATATCATCAACTCCGAGAATTTGAAGACAGTCTCACCCATTATGTCACTTCAGCTGTGGAAAAACTGTCCCAGGAGGTCAAACAATTGAAAGATAGTCTGTCCAGCTCCCCATGTGTATCAACCCCCATTGCTTCTGAAGGCTGGTTTTGCCATAAAATGGAGTAAGGTCAAGGGACCTGCACAGGACATTCACTTTTGGGGAATAAAATGGCAAGATGGACGTCAACAGATCCCCACAGATGTGATCAACAAGATAACAGCAATGTCTCCACCAACTAAAAAGAAAGAAACACAAGCTATCTTAGGTGTTGTGGGGTTCTGGAGAGCGTGCATCCCAAATTACAGCCTGATTGTAAGCCCTCTCTATCACGTGACATGGAGCAAGACTGATTTCAAATGGGGCCCTAAGCAACAAGACTTTGAACGAATTAAACAAGAGACAGTTCATGCAGTAGCCCTTGGGACAGTCCGGACCGGGCAAGATGTGAAAAATGTGCTTTACGCTGCAGCTGGGGAGAATGGTCCTACCTGGAGCTTCTGGCAGAAAGCTCCAGGGGAGACTCGAGGTCGACCCCTCGGCTTTTGGAGTCGAGGATATAGAGGATCTGAGGTCAGCTATACCCCAACTAAAAAGAGATACTGGCAGCCTATGAAGGGGTTTGAGCTGCTTCGGAAGTGATTGGCACTGAAACACAGCTCCTCCTGGCACCCCTGCTGCCCGTGCTAGGCTTGATGTTCAAAGGCAGGGTCTCCTCTACACATCATGAGACTGGGAAATCCCGGTCGTCCAGGAATTCTAGAAGTCATCATGGACTGGCCAGAAGTCAAAGACTTTGGCATGTCACCAGAGGAGGAGGCAATGAGTGCTGAAGAGGCCCCATCATATAATAAACTGTCAGACAGTGAGAAGCAATATGCCTTGTTTACTGATGGGTCATGCCATATTGTGGGAAAGCATTGGAGATGGAAGGCAGCTGTATGGAGTCCCCTATGACAAGTTGCAGAAACTGCTGAAGGTGAGGGTGCACTGAGTCAGTTTGAAGAGGTGAAAACCATCCAGCTGGCCTTGGACATTGCTGAACGAGAAAAGTGGTCAGTACTTTATACTGGCTCATGGATGGTGGTAAATGCCCTGTGGGGGTGGTTGCAGCAATGGAAGCAGAGCAACTGGCAACGCAGAGGTAAACCCATCTGGGCTGCTGCACTGTGGCAAGATATCGCTGCCCAGGTGCAGAACCTGGTGGTGAAGGTACGCCATGTAGATGCTCATGTACCCAAGAGTCGGGCCACTGAGGAACTTCAGAACCACCAAGAGGTGGTTAAAGCTGCTAAAACTGAAGTGGCTCAGATGGACTTAGATTGGCAACATAAGGGTGAATTATTTTTGGCCTGGTGGGCCCATGACCCTTCAGGCAACCACTGGATGGCTGGAAACATATGCTGTGCCCTATGACACTGCCCAGAACACTATCCTGGGCCTTGAGAAACAGATTTTGTGGTGACACGGCACCCCAGAGAGGATTGAGTCATACTGTGGGACTCATTTCCAGAACAACCTTATAGACACTTGGGCCAAAGAGCATGGAATTGAGTGGGTATATCACATCCCCTACCATGCACCAGCCTCTGGGAAAATCCAGAGGTACAATGGGCTGTTAATAACTACACTGAGAGCAATGGGTGGTGGGACTTTCAAACATTGGGATACACATTTACCAAAAGCCACCTGGTTGGTCAACACCAGAGGATCTTCCAACAGGGCTGGCCCAGCCAAATCAGAACTTTTACGGACTGCAGAGGGGGATAAAGTTCCTGTGGTGCACATAAAGTGAACTCAATTGTATGCTGTTGCCTGCTATGTAGCACTTTCATAGCCCACCAAATAGATGTCTTCAGGTCACCAGCGACCAGCCCTGACTTACCTCCAACCATCATCCCAACAAAGAATGAACCTTGATGAAACCAGACGAGTTCAGTGGTGTCATCAGCAGGCAACAATCCAACACTGCACACAGCCTCTCCTGCTCTGAAAGACTGTCACAAGAGATAGAGCCCGACATCAAGGACTGGATGGACTCAGCATCTTTATAGGGATTGGTTCATGCACTAAGGAATGCTCTCTCTCTCTCTGTGGATGTGTATATACATATATATATGAGACAAGAGTGATGGCATATTGAAAAATGTGGGATCTGAGCATGGCGTGAACGGTATGGAATAAGGGGTGGATACTGTCCTGGTTTCAGCAGTAGCAGTCATTTTTCTCCTTCTCAGTAGCTGGTGCAATGCTGTGTTTTCGACTTTCAGCCTGGGAACAGCGCTGACAACACCAATGTTTTTAGTTGCTGCTCAGTAATTTTTATTCTGACCAAGGACTTTCTGAGTCTCATGCTCTGCCAGGGAGGAGGAGAAGATGGGAGGGAGCAGAGACAGGACACCTGACCCCAACTAACCAAAGAGGTATTCCATACCAAAGCATGGCATGGCCAGTATATAAACTAGGGGCAGTTATGCGGAAGGGCTAGATCACTGCTTGGGTTGGGTTGGGTATCTGTTGGCTGGTGGTGAGCGGTTGTATTCTCTTCCCTTGTTATTTCCCTTATCGTTATTATTGGTGGTAGTAGTAGTGGCTTTGTATTATAACTTAGTTACTGGACTGTTCTTATCTCAAGCCATGGGAGTTACATTCTTTCGATTCTCATCCTCATCCCTCCAGGAGCGGGGAGAAGGAAGCGGGGGGAGTTAGCGAGCTGCTGCGTGGTTCTGGGTTGCCGGCTGCGCTTAAACCATGACATGGAGATATAGGGAACACTGGGATGTGAGGTGGTACAGGGGTTTTGGGAGCCGCTGTAGACACTGGGGCAGTGGCATACCTGGGATAACTGGGGCATCGGAGGTGCTGGAGATACTGACAGCATGGGGAATGAAGCATGGAATCAGACCCTGCAACTGAATGAGAGTTATTAAACAGGTATGTTTATTACTGTGCCGCATGCAAGGGGGATCACTCCTATCTTGCACACCGAGGAGTTAAGCAAGCAGTTATTTATTACACACAAACATGCATATTCATTAGATTCCAGAGAGAGCAGCGCGGATAGTACGATTAGTTCTAGGAACGCATTATCATAAGTCTCTTCCTTTTGGTGCTTGCGCACTGACCTCCAGTGGTCGTGGGCTGGGGTCTTCAAGATGAAGTAAGTAGTCTTCCTCACATGGGTACGGTCTTCAAGATGAAGTAAGCAGTCTTCCTCAGGGTGTACTTTTCACCTTTGGCACAGTTGGATGCCTCAGTAATCACTAGCTGAAACCAGACATATATATAACTTTCTGATAGCTGACAAAGTTTTAGAACAGTATGACCTTCTTACAAAATTTATTGCAAGCAACACAGGATGGACAGACAAGGAGTATCTGAAGCTAGCAGATGTTCCAGAGGCACTGTCTCCAAACTAACTTATAATTAGAAGGATGGTAAGAAATAATTCACTCAGGTTTAGTGGGGCCACTAAATTCTGTTATCACACCACAGACTTACAACACAAACATTGTTCTGAGACAAGGAGGCACAAAAGCACAAAATGTAATAAGTTCTAAGCAATGTTATGTGTGATGGCTTTCTAATGGAAAATAACTGCGATGCTTGAAGGTAGTTGATACAGTTTCAGGTCCTTAGGACCTTAGTACAAAAGGTATAAGAAAAGCAGAATAGAAAAACAGGACCTGGGGATGGGGAGCATCTGGGACTAGCAGATGTCCAGGGTGGGCAGAGATAAACTAACTGCTAAGTAGAAGGACAGGATGATTGCTATGTTTGTGGTGTTAATAAAGCCATTAAGCTGGTGTAAACATCTACTGGGGTGTATCCCTGACTAGCAGATGTCCAGGATGAGAGCAGTTAAACTAACTGATAAGTAGAAGGCCAGGATGATTGCTATGTCTGTAATGTTAATTAAGCTTGTTGGGAAAAGTAAACGACCCTTAAAGACCACCACATTTTGTTAGAAACTTTCTGGAAAATGATGTAACATGCCCAGTGACCATATAAGGATGGCCTGCATGGCAATACCGGACACATGTTAGGAGGAGCTATCTCCCGTGTCTCCCTGCACCGCAATAAAGAATACCTGCTTGTCAACTTGAAACTGTTGGTGAGTTTGTTCCTGGAGTTTTCTCCGAATCAGTTCTCTATCTTAGACCTAAGTTAAGCTAAAAGTATTTTAACCCTATGTTTTCCAGGCACTTGCTTTCCTTATATCAGGGAGCACTGCAGTAACACTGGGGGTGGGGGAGGTTGGGAGCACTGGGAACACTGGAGTCACTGGGGGTTGGGGGGTTTGGGAGTAGTGGGAGCACTGGAGACACTGGGGCAGTGCTGGGACAACCGGGACATTGGGTGTACTGGGGATACCGAGGGCATAGAGAGCACTGTGGTAACATTGGGAGCACTGGGGGATTGGGAGGTTTAGAAGCACTGGGGCTGTGCTGGGAACACTGTGCATACACAGCTCTTTCCCCACTCGACGATAGCTCCCCTGCCGGCAGGGGGCGTGGAGGGGTGTGGTTTCGCCGTGGTCCGATCGCTGCCAATGGCGGCCAGGAGTCGGGTACGGGGCGGTGGGAATCTGCCACCGGCCATGGTGACTTGTGTTGGGATTGAGTCTGCCTGCACAGTGCTCCGAGCGGTGGAGGCAGTGTGATGGGCGGAGTGAGTGTTCGCTGTGGTTACGTGCACGGTGCCGGTCAACGTCGCCGTCATCGAGTACTGTGAGTGCTGCTGTTACCGGGACTAGGCTCCCTCCTTTGGTGCTGGGGAGTGTCCAGGCCTAGCGTGGAGACAGGCGGTGACCACCGGGTGCTGGGCGGGCGGGTCCCACAAACAGGTTTGGAACCTGCTGGGGTTGGGAGTGAGTGGAGATGCCGTGATGGGCCATGCCAAGCTGTGCCATGCCATGCCAACCTGTACTATGCTGTGCCAAGCCGTGCCATGTTATGCTGTGCCGTGCCAAGCCAACCTATGACAAGCTGTGATATGTTGAGCTGTGCCATGCCATGCCAAGACAAGTGATGTGGTGCCACACTAACTTGTCATGTACCCAGCAGTGCCACACCAACCTGTGCCAAGCTGTGCTGTGCCATGCCAAGCTGTGTCATGCCATGCCAAGTGATGTGGTGCCATACCAAGCTGTGCCATGCTAAGCTATGCTATGTCGTGTTCTCTCTTGCAGGGAGCAAGCAGGACAATGACCTGATCCTGCCCATCAACTCCTCCCTGAGTGTCATGCTGCACCAGGACCAGGCTGGGATGGGGTTGGGGTCAGAATCAGGCCCCTCTGCCCCCCAGCTGGTGCACAGGAGGGCTGCTGAGCCCCCACCTGCTGTGCTTGCTCCCTTCTCCCCAGCAGCTCAAAACCACCACCATGGCCGCAGCCAACCAGGACTTCACAGAGGACAGGCTGTGGCTGAATGGGGAGGAGGCTGATGTGGGACACCCCTGGCTGCAGGCCTGCCTGTGGGAGGGTGAGTGTCCCCCCACCCTAGGCACTCCTGGGGCTGGGGAGGGCTGCCTCAATGCCTTCCCCCTCAATCTTCTACCTCAATGACCTCTCACAGCACATCATCGCCCTGGGACACTGATTCAGTGTCCACCACGGATGCACCAAGGTACTCACACTGTCCTCATGGTGCTCTTGGGTTGTTGTGGTTCCTCACTCCATATCCCCCCTCATTCTGCTGTAGGTAGCCTACGCCTTCAGTGCAGGCCCCAGTGCCATCATCTTCATGCTGGCTGATGCTGATACAGGGTTAACCAATGCACAGGGGGGTTGTACAGGGGGGTTGTACAAGGGGGTTAGAGGAATTCAGTTGCTTAAACAAAAGTATTGTCTGTACCTATCATGCCTACTAAGCAGAACAAAGGCACTAACCATTGATAAGGAAAAGCAGACACCTGGTTCTATTGACAAGGAAAAGCAGAGGCCTGATTCTACTGAGAAGCAGCCATTGATAAGGAAAAGCAGATGCCTGAAGGGGGAGATGCAGATGGTTTATGGCTGGGACACCGACTAAACCCTAAGGCCATATGTGAAGACTAAAAGGTGAAAAGTTCAAGAAGAGGAAGACTCATTTACTTCATCTTGAAGACCCCTACCCACAGGAGGAAGACTCAGTTACTTCATCTTGAGACCCCTGCCCATGACCAGAGGGGGCACTGCGCAGGCGCAAAGGACTTTCTAACTCATTATAATACGAAGCGGGGATAGGACATGAATATGTATAGGCATATTGTGCGACCTTATAAATATATATAACTTTAGAGAATAAATGTAGAGGGAAACAACACTGAGGTACGCATGACTTTGAGGAATTATCCCCATGCGTCTCAGCGCTGAATAAAAAGCATACCTGTTATAGAATGTGGCTCAAATAAATTGACAAGAGCCAAACCAATGAATCAAATCGGTTTATTGAGCAAGTGGTGGCAAGCAAAACAGCTCTGGGCGGCCGGGGAGTCTCCGCTCCACCAACAGCATGCACCCCACTTCCCCAAAGTCACTGGTTTTATACTCTTCTTCATCCGATATACGTGTCACCTCCTGGCATCCTCTGCGTCTGTTCCTCAATGTTGTGCAGGCAATCATGAGTCAAATTTTCACTTGGCTCTCCATATAAGAATTGTGCTGGATTTTGTAAGTTTGTTACTTCAAGTTCTAATTTAGGAGAGGAGATTAAAATGCCTTCATACTTCATAAGTCGGGTGTCTGTTATCCATTTATCGGCTTTCTGCTGTAATATACCCCTGATATTATGTGGCGACAGTACCTTTAGTTCCCCTCCAAAGGTGATTTTATGTGCTTCTTCTACTAGGAGAGCTGCAGCCACTATCGCCTGTAAACAGGTAGGCCATCCTCTACTCACAGGGTCTAAAAGCTTAAGAGAGGTATCCCACCGGCTTCTTTCCTCCTGCCCATTCTGAGCCAAAACCCCAAATGCAGTTCCTTCATCAATATTGACGAATAAATAAAATGGTCTCTTTACATCCGGAAGGCTTAAAACTGGGGCATTAACTAAGTCTGCCTTTAATGCTTCTAATTGCCCCTCATCATCTGCTGTCCACTTTAATAATCCGTCCTTAGTCAACTTAGTATAGAGGAATTTCACCTTTTTGCTGTAGTCTTCAATCCACTGCCTACAATAACCAAAGAGCCCTAACAGCTGTCTAACTTGCCTCTTAGTTTTAGGGGCTGACAGTGATAGTATGCCGTTTACTCTCTCGGGGTCTAACTTCTTTGTTCCTTTGCTTAGTCTATGTCCCAGGTATTTTACTTCTTCCTCAACAAATTGCACTTTTGACTTTGATACCTTTAATCCCTGTAGGCTCAAGAAATTTAATAATTTAATGCTCTCCTGTCAGACTTTCTCCTCACTTTTCCCAGCTAAAAGTAAATCATCTACATATTGAACCAGTGTGACACCCTCACTTAACTCATAGCCTTTTAAAATTTGTTCCAAGGCTTGTCCGAATAAGTTCAGAGATTCTGTGAAGCCCTGAGGCAGCACTGTCCACCATAATTGTTGTTTTCTATGGGTATCCGGGTCCTCCCATTCAAAGGCAAAGTAGTCTCTGCAATCTTCTCTTAGAGGACATGCCCAAAAGGCATCCTTAAGATCTATTACACTGTACCACTGCTCATCAGGACCTAATTGACTTAACAGAGTGTGAGGATTTGCCAATACAGGGAATCTAGCTACTGTTCTTTTACTGATTTCTCATAGATCATGCACATTCCTTACGGGCAGGATGGGAGTGTTAGAGGGAGACATACAAGGTTCCAGTAATCCTTTCTCAAGTAACCTCTGGATTTCAGGCCTCAAACCCTGTCTCCCTTCTTTAGACAAAGAGTATTGTTTTATCCTTACTGGTATTTCTAGGTTCCTTATGGTGACTGAAAACGGTTCAATATCCAATTTGACTACCACTTCCGGGGTATACCATACTTCAGGGTTTATCTTTTCTTCATCTGTTACTTGCAGTGGGCACAATTTAATCTTCAATATTTTAACCTTTACTTCTAAACTAATCCCTAGTTCAATCATTAGATATCTGCCCAATAAATTATATTTTTCCTCAGGCACTAACAGCAGGGACCCCACCCCCGCTTTAGAATGCATTTTAAAAAGTACATCCTTTATTACAGGTACCCCAAAAGGTTCTCCTTTTGCTCCTTTAACCTGTACTGTCTCCGGGGATATCTTACATCCTCGGGGCAATTTTTGAACAGTTGATCTTTCCACTCCTGAGTCCACAAGGAACTCAACTTCTTGTTGCCAGGGACCCACTTTTAATTTTATCAAGGGCTCTGTTCTTTCTCGAGTCCCCAGCAGATAGAGCCCCTGACACCCCTAATCTTCCTTGAACATCTTCTCATCCATCATCCTCTTTCTACAGTCTTTCTTAACACGTCCTTTTCCTCCACAATAGAAACAAAGCACCGTTCCTCGCTCTTTTTCCCTTGGAGGCCTCCGGGGTCCCGATCCCGATTGTCGGGATTCAGGCCCCTTCCTAGGAGGGGGTACCCTCTGTCCTTCTCTGACCGCTGCTACCAGCATTCTAGCCTGCTTCTTTTGCGTCTCCTCTTCCCTTCGAACATATACCTTCTGAGCTTCTCTCAGTAGTTCATCTAAACCGCAGTCCTGCCAATCTTCTGTTTTTTCCAGCTTCTTCCTAATATCCATCCATGATTTAGCTACAAATTGTGTTTTTAGTAAGGCTTGCCCTACCCGAGTACTAGGATTTAGCCCTGAATAAAGTTGGAGATTTTTTCTAAGTCTCTCTAACCATTCCGTAGGGGTTTCATCCTTCTTCTGGTGTTCACTGAAGGCTTTCTTAATATTTTGTCCCCTAGGGACAGATTCCCTTATCCCCTGAACTATGATAGTCCTTAAGTCCTGCATATGGCCTCTATCCATTTCATTTTGATTATTCCAATTAGGTCTCTGGAGGGGCCACTTAACATCTGCCGCGGGTCCTTGCTGATGTTGCTGGTCCCAAATTCTCGTTCCGGCCCTCCGGACCATAGCCCTTTCTTCTGCCGTGAACAAAATACCCAATATGGCCTGCAGTTCATCCCAGGTGTAAACGTTGGGCCCCCAAAACTGGTCTACTCGTTCTGCAACTCCCAGGGGATCCTCTAATAAGTTACCCATTTCCTTCTTAAAGTCTCTAACGTCTCCTGAGTTTAAAGGGACAGAGACATATCCCATACCAGGTTGCGCTCCTCCCATTGCAACCTCTCAGAGAGGTTATAGATTACCCCTGCTTTCCCTTGCCCTACTTTGGCTCCGGGTCACCCGCCTGTTTTCCTCGGGGGAACTAGGGGTAGTTTGGAGCTGTTGGAGGAGGAGAGGGCTGCGGTGGCGGTGGTATATAAGGGGGAGGCGAAATGGGGATTTCATCCTCACTCCGCGTCTTCTTCTTTGCCCCCCCTTTTCTTTCTTTTAAAGGATATAAATTTGTCCTAGTCTCGGACCCTATCCATAAACTTGCATACTCGCTTTCCTCCAAACTAAATGGCTCCTTTGTGTTAACGTAAATATTTAAAGACTGGCAGATCCAGTCCTTAAAGGACCCAAATACAGGCCAATATAAATGATCACCTTTAATCTGTTTACCTGCTTACAAGCGACGGCAAGCAAAACAGCACTGGGTGGCCGGGGAGTCTCCGCTCCGCCAATGGCACGCACCCCACTTCCCCAAAGTCACTGGTTTTATTCTCTTCTTCATCCGATATACGTGTCACCTCCTGGTGTCCTCTGCGTCTGTGTGACCTGTAGATAAGGGGTCTCATTCTGCCTCCCGGTGGGTGTGGGGAGGAAGGCTCCTTATCTCCTTCGGGGTCTCATCCTGCCTTCCCCTCCAGGTGGGTGTGGGGAGGAAAGCTCCTTATCCCCATCCCCATACACCGTTTACTTTAACGGATGCCCGCGGTCTATAAGCAAAATGTCAAAGTATCGTAATTTTCCAGTAACTCTTAAGCAAGCAAGTAACTCTAAGCAAGTAACTCCTAAGCAAGCAAGATTTGATTAACAAACAGGAATTTACTCATTACATACCTACTTTACAACTTTAACGAGGGTCAACGGAGATTAGGAAAATCAGAGGGGATAGCGCAGAGACATCGCGATTCCCGACATCTCCCGATCCCCGAAGCCCCAGCAGCCCTTGCGAGAGAGAGAGGCTGACGTGGCGGGGGGCGTTTCCACGGTGACGGCGACCACTCCCCTGCTGCTTGCCTTGAAAAAGCCTTTGAGAGGGCAGCGACCGGTTGCTGCCCACCGGGCGCCGGGAGGAACAAGCAGGTCGTGTTGCTGACTGTGTCCCAGACTGCGCGCTAGTATGGTTGCCTCCAGAAAGAGAGCTTACAGTAAGGTGAGTACAGCAACTCAGACAGAGACCCCGTCCCAGACCGTGGCTGTTCAGGTCTCTGGGTGCAGGGAGTGCCAGAGCCTGCTGCTGCCGGGGGAGGGAGGACAGCATTCCACCTGTGTGAGGTGTGAGCAGGTAGAAGATCTGCTTAGCCTGGTGGCAAGACTTAAGGAGGAGGTTGAGACACTGAGGACCATCAGGGAGTGTGAAAGGGAGATCGACTGGTGGAGTAACTCCCTGGCGTGCCAGTCGGAACGGTTCCAGGGAGATACCCCCCAAAAGGGGAAGGACCCCCTGCCTTCTCACACAGAGGGGGATGGCCCGAGGCAGCCCCTGCCCTGTAGCTGTTGCGCAGAGGTAGGGGACCAAAAAGATGACAAGGGTTGGAAGCGAGTTCCAGTTCGACGTCGTGGGAAACCCTCCTCCCTTCCTGCCCTGCTTCCCCAGGTGTCCCTCCGTAATAGGTTCGAGGCCCTGGATCTTGAAGGAGAGGTAGGTGAGAATGTGGGGCAAGGCCAGCCCACAAGGCCACATAGGAAAAGGGAGTCGACTTTGCACCTCAAGACTGCCTCTGTTAAGAAAGAAAGAAGGGTCATTGTAGTAGGGGATTCCCTTCTGAGAGGAACAGAGGGCCCGATATGCAGAGTTGACCCTCATCATAGGGAAGTGTGTAGTCTGCCTGGAGCCCAGATCAGGGATATCACCAGGGCGCTCCCCAACCTGGTGCACCCGACAGACTACTACCCGCTGCTGGTCTTCCAGACAGGTGGGGAGGAAGCTGCTTCCCGCAGTCTGAGGGGGATGAAGAAAGACTACAGGGCCTTGGGGCGGATGGTGAAAGAGTCTGGGGCTCAAGTGATCTTCTCCTCTCTCCTTCCATCTTCCACTGATGTGGGAAGGAATGGGAAGATTCAGTTCATGAACAATTGGCTTAGAGACTGGTGCTACAGGCAGGGCTTTGGATTCTTTGATAACGGCTGGTTTTATAGGGCACCAGTCTGGACAATGACAAGAGAGAAAGGTTTGTCTCACAGAGGCAAAAGGATGCTGGGGCACGAATTAGCAGGGCTCATTTGGAGAGCTTTAAACTAGATTCGAAGGGGGATGGGGTTGTAGCTGGCCTTGCCCCAGTGGGACAGCGCTCCAGAATTAATGAAGACTGGGAGGCCTCCTACAATCCTAGGGTGAAATCGGTGTGCTCAGCTCGCTCCCTGAAATGCCTGTACACCAATGCGTGCAGCATGGGAAATAAGCAGGAGGAGTTGGAAACCTGTGTTAAGTCAGGAGACTATGATCTGGTGGCAATTACAGAGACGTGGTGGGACAGCTCACATGACTGGAATATAGTCATGGAGGGCTATGTCCTTTTCAGGAAAGACAGGCCAGCCAGGAAGGGTGGTGGGGTTGCTCTTTATGTGCGGGAGGAACTACAATGCACCGAGTTCTGTCCAGGGACAGATGATGAGCGAGTTGAGAGTCTGTGGGTGAGAATTAAGGGGCAGGCTGGCAGGGGGGATACTGTTGTAGGTGTCTGTTACAGACCACTGGATCAGGGTGAGGAAGTTGACGAGGCCTTCTACAGGCAGCTGAGAGCGGCCTCACAGTCACAGGCTGTGGTCGTCGTGGGGGATTTTAACTTCCCTGATGTTTGCTGGAAGGACCACTCGGCAACCCAGCCACAGTCCAGGAGGTTCCTCCAGTGTATGGATGATAACTTCCTCCTGCAAATGGTGGATGAGCCGACCAGGAGAGGAGCGCTGCTGGATCTCATCCTCACTAACAAGGAGGATCTGGTCGAAGCAGTAAGGGTTGAGGGCTGTCTTGGTTGCAGCGACCACGAGATGGTGGAATTCAGGATCTTGTGTGGCAGGACTAGTAGAATAGCAAGTAGAATTGCAACCCTGGACTTTAGCAGGGCAAACTTTGGCCTTTTCAAGCAATTGCTAGGGGAAATCCCATGGGCAAGGCTGCTTGAAGGTAAAGGGGCCCAAGATAGTTGGTTGACATTCAAGGACTGCTTTTTCTGAGCTCAAGATCGGAGCATCCCGACACGTAGGAAGTCAAGGAAGAGGGCCAAGAGACCTGCGTGGCTAAATAGGGAATTGCTGGGTATGCTCAGGTGGAAGAGGAGAGTTTACAGGTCATGGAAGGAGGGGCTGGCCACTTGGGAGGAATATAAGGCTGCTGCTAGAGGATGTAGGAAGGCAGCTAGGAGGACTAAGGCATCCTTAGAATTAAACCTGGCAAGAAGGGTCAAGGACAGCAAAAAGAGCTTTTTCAAATACATGGCAGACAAAACTAACACCAGAGGCAATGTAGGCCCACTGATGAACGAGATGGGTGCCCTGGTGACAGAAGATAAAGAGATGGCAGAGTTACTGAATGCCTTCTTTGTCTCTGTCTACTCTGCTGCGGGCAGTCCTGAAGAGCCCTGTACCCCTGAGACCTTAGATGAAGTCAGGTCGACGGAGCAGTTTGCCTTAGTCGATGAGGAATGGGTTAGAGACCAGTTGAGCAATCTGGACATCCATAAATCCATGGGTCCAGATGGGATGCACCCGCGGGTGCTGAGGGAACTGGCAGAAGTCATTGCTAGACCACTCTCCATCATCTTTACCAAGTCTTGGGAAACGGGAGAGGTGCCTGAGGACTGGAGGAAAGCAAATGTCACTCCAGTCTTCAAAAAGGGCAAGAAGGAGGACCCGGGTAACTACAGACCGGTCAGCCTCACCTCCATCCCTGGGAAAGTGATGGAACACCTTATCCTTGGTACCATCTTAAGGCATATCAAGGATAAGAAGGTTATGAGGGGCAGTCAACATGGCTTCACCAGGGGGAAATCATGTTTGACCAATCTCTTAGCCTTTTATGAGGAAATAACACGATGGATGGATGATGGCAGAGCGGTGGATGTGGTCTACCTTGACCTCAGCAAAGCATTTGACACAGTCTCCCACAGCATCCTCACGGCTAAAATGAGGAAGTGTGGACTGGATGATCAGGTAGTGAGGTGGACTGCGAACTGGCTGAAGGAGAGAAGCCAGAGAGTTGTAGTCTATGGGGCTGAGTCTAGTTGGAGGCCTGTAACTAGTGGAGTACCTCAAGGGTCAGTACTGGGACCGGTATTATTTAATATATTCATCAATGATTTAGATGAGGGAATTGAGTGTACTATCAGCAAGTTTGCTGATGACACTAAGCTGGGAGGAGTGGCTGACACGCCAGAAGGCTGTGCTGCCATCCAGCGAGACCTGGACAGGCTGGAGAGTTGGGCAGGGAGTAACTTGATGAAATATAACAAGGGAAAGTGTAGAGTCCTGCATCTGGGCAGGAACAACCCCAGGTTCCAGTATAGGTTGGGGAACGACCTGTTAGAGAGCAGTGTAGGGGAGAGGGACCTGGGGGTCCTAGTGGACAACAGGATGACCATGAGCCAACACTGTGCCCTTGTGGCCAAGAAGGCCAATGGCATCCTGGGGTGTATTAGAAGGGCGGTGGTTAGTAGGTCGAGGGAGGTCCTCCTTCCCCTCTACTCTGCCCTGGTGAGACCGCATCTGGAATATTGTGTCCAGTTCTGGGCCCCTCAGTTCAAGAAGGACAGGGAGCTGCTGGAGAGAGTCCAGCGCAGGGCAACGAAGATGATTAAGGAAGTGGAACATCTCCCTTATGAGGAAAGACTGAGGGAGCTGGGTCTCTATAGTTTGGAGAAGAGGAGACTGAGGGGTGACCTTATTATTGTCTATAAATATATAAAGGGGGAGTGTCACGAGGATGGAGCCAGGCTCTACTCAGTGGCAAACAATGATAGGACAAGGGGTAATGGGTGCAAACTGGAACACAAGAGGTTCCACTTAAACTTGAGAAGAAACTTCTTCTCAGTGAGGGTGACGGAACACTGGAACAGGCTGCCCAGGGAGGTTGTGGAGTCTCCTTCCCTGGAGACATTCAAAACCCGCCTGGACGCATTCCTGTGTAACATTATCTAGGTGTTCCTGCTCCGGCAGGGGGATTGGACTAGATGATCTTTCGAGGTCCCTTCCAATCTCTAACATACTGTGATACTGTGATACTGTGAGTTGTGGAGTCAATCCGCGCATCAATTTGGCGAGCCAGGCAGGAGGTCTCTGTTCGGCTGCAGGATCGGGTGAGGGACGGACATCCTAGGCGCCCCAGGCCACTTGCCTGGAGGAGCTCTGCTCCTCATCCGCTCACTGCGAGGACAGACAACAACCTTTGCCGGCTGCGGAGAAACAGTATGCTTGAAACTTAGGGGGCCTGTAAGGCGTACGTGTGGGCCGGGGCTGCTGGTAAGGCACGCAGAGACTTCTGGCGCACAGCGTAGTTCCCCTTGGCAGGTAGGGCTTGCAAGCAGGGACTTGCCGACCGGTAGAGCGGCTGCTAGTGATCCTGAGGGTGGATCGGGTGAGTTCAGGTTTTCGCTGCATCCCAAGTTTTGGGAGCCAGGAAGGATCTGCTAATGACCGTAGTGGAAGTGATGCGAGGATTGACTCCACAACTCGTTAAAGTTGTAAAGTAGGTATGCTTTTTATTCAGCGCTGAGACGCACGAGGATAATTCCTCAAAGTCATGCATACCTCAGTGTTGTTTCCCTCTACATTTATTCTCTAAAGTTATATATATTCATAAGGTTGCACAACACGCCTATACATATTCATGTCCTATCCCCGCTTCGTATTATAATGAGCCAGAATGACCTCTGCACCTGCGCAGTGCCCCCTCTGGTCATGGGCAGGGGTCTCAAGATGAAGTAACTGAGTCTTCCTCCTGTGGGTAGGGGTCTTCAAGATGAAGTAAATGAGTCTTCCTCTTCTTGCACTTTTCACCTTTTCTAGTCTTTACGTGTGGCCTTAGAGTTTGGTCAGTGTCCCAGCCGTAAATCCTCTACTTCTCCCCTTTATCAGTAGAGTTTGATCAGTAGATTCAGGCGTCTGCTTATCAACAGGACCTGAGGTCTCTGTTCTGCTTAGCAGGCATTTACAACAGATAGTCCTTTTGTTTAAGCAAGCAAATTCCTCTAACCCCTTTGTATAACCCCCCCTGTACTACCCCCTGTACATTGGTCAGCCCTCTGTATCACTGCGACTACTGAAAGCTGTTTAGCTACCTGAGGAAGTAGCTATAATGTATTGTCAAGGATATCAACAAGGTGAAATTTGGCTGATTTTAACAATATCTAAACTCATTGCCTTAATCCCTGACAGCAAACTAACATTTGAGAAATCTAAACCTAGATATTCAAAGGAGGATAGAAAATTTATTGAAGATCTCAAAGGAGGAGAGGAAAACAAAGAAGATTGGGTTCAGATACCTGATGGGCGAATTATAATCCCCTATAACCAACTCTGGATGCTAGTTCAGGAGGAACATAATAAAACTCATAGAGGTAGCAAGTCCTTGTATAAATACTTAGAGGAACAAATTGAAGGAAGGAATCTCTATATCATAGTTCAATTAGACAAATAATTTTTTTCCAGTATTTGTTGGTGTTAACGAAATACTTTTTTAGGGTGGCCAGAAGCACTCCCTTGTAGGTTTTGGAGTACCAGAGGGCACTTTCTTCCAACCAAGGCTCGCCCTTTAGTGCAAAATAGTTACAAGAAATTAGCAAAAGTTAGAGCTTGATTGGCAACTACATGTTTTGTACAGGCCTCAGGCCAGTGCGCTAATAGAAAAGATGATCAAACAACAGATTAGTAAAATATGTCAAGATATTAATACCAAGCCTTACCACTGGCTCTGTTAAGAATTTGAACTAAACCTCGGTTGAAAGAAGAGGCTATCCTATGTAAAAATTTTATATGGAAGACCATATCAGTCCCAGTTTAAAGGAGAAAGTCTTCTGGAAGTGGGAGAAGGTTATCTCCTAAAATTTCTGGTCAATCTGGGAAAACAATTAGAAAAAATAAGAGAATACTGAGGACAAGAGTGAGAGGCATGGATTACCCGACTCACCCTTTTAGATCCAGAGACTGGGTTTATGTTAAGAATTTTTCAGGAGATCCTCTACAGGAGAAGTGGAGAGGACTGTATCAGACAACATTGACCACCTTTACAGCAGTGAAGCTAAAGGAACAACCTGCTTGCAAGAATAAAGAAAGCACCAGAACCAGAGAAGACATGGCAAATTGAACCTTCAGGACCCTTGCATATGAAATTATATCAGTCATAATTTGGATTTATGTGATAACTGACATACCAGCTTGGGACTAATACTTATACCTGAAATTAATGCAGAATGTTACTAAAGTTATTAATTGTAGTGACTGTTGGGAGTGTGCACAGTTGCCTAAATCAGGAGAAGATCAGGGCCTTCCTGAACCATAGAAGTTAACTTCATGGTTACCTGATCTCTCCTGGTTAAGGCAACTGGTTGCAGGAATATTGCTATTAATTGTTTTAATATTGATTACTTGTGGTATAACAAAATTTTCTTCCTGGAATCGTAAACGATATACGATAAATGACGAAAATTGGAAAAAAAATTTAAAGATCAAATAGAAACAAGAAACTATTTCAAAAAAGACTCTGGATGAAAATATGTTGCAAAAGAATTTGCAAAAGGACAGAAAAAGGAAGTATAGACATTTGTTAATACTAACAGACACCTTTTCAGGTTGACCAGAAGCCTTTCCAACTAGAAGCGCACAAGCCCGGGAGGTAACAAAGATTGTTATAGTATGGTTGTGGGGATATCAAAAGTATGTGCTGCATGAACTTATCTGACCATTCTGAATCAAATTCATGCTAAGCTGAGAAAATTGCAGGAAAATATGCAGGAGCTTAGAATTCTTGGAGGTGGAATGAATGAATGGCTAAATAACCTAGGAGTTACTGGAGGGTTCAAGGAAATACTTAAACAAGACCTTCTAATCTTAGCTATAGGACTACTCATTTTAATGATTGTACCTGGCATAATACAATGTATATCAAAATCACGTCATAAATCGATAGAAGGAACCTGGATAGCTCTGTCATAAATAATATAATGTCCTGGGTTCAGCAGTAGCAGTCATTTTTCCCCTTCTTGGTAGCTGGTGCAGTGCAGGGTTTTGACTTTCGGCCTGGGAACAGAGCTGATAGTAATGTTTTGGTTTGGCCACGGACTTTGTGAGCCTCATGCTCTGCCAGGGAGGAGGGGAAGCCAAGAGGAAGCAGAGACAGGACACCTGACCCAAACTGACCAAAGAGGTATTCCATACCACAGCACGTCATGCCCAGGAGGTAACTGGGAGTTAGCCGGAAGGGCTGGGAGACTGCAGGGTTGGAGGAGGTATCGGTCGGAGCTTGGTCGGGCTTGGGGGGCGAGTTATCGGTCAGCTGGTGCTGAGGTGTTGTATTCTCTTCCCTTGTTATTTCCTTTATCATTATTATCATTGGTGGTAGCAGTAGTGATTTGTGTTATACCTTAGTTACTAAACTGTTCTTATCTCATCCCGTGGGAGTTGCATTCTTTTCGATTCTCCTCTCCGCCCCTCCGGGAGTAGGGGGAGGGAAAGAAGGGGAGGGGGGTGAGTGAACGAGTTACCTGACTGGGTTTAAACCACGACAATATAGTAAAAGAATTTACTCTTTTTATAGAAAAAGGGGGGATTGATACAGGGTTAACCAATGTACAGGGGCTTGTACAGGGGGGTTGTACAAGGGGGTTAGAGGAATTCAGTTGCTTAAACAAAAGTATTGTCTGTACCTATCATGCCTACTAAGCAGAACAAAGGCACTAACCATTGATAAGGAAAAGCAGACACCTGGTTCTATTGACAAGGAAAAGCAGAGGCCTGATTCTACTGATAAGCAGGTGTTGATAAGGAAAAGCAGATGCCTGAAGGGGGAGATGCAGGTGGTTTATGGCTGGGACACCGACCAAACCCTAAGGCCATACATGAAGACTAAAAGGTGAAAAGTTCAAGAAGAGGAAGACTCATTTACTTCATCTTGAAGACCCCTACCCACAGGAGGAAGACTCAGTTACTTCATCTTGAGACCCCTGCCCATGACCAGAGGGGGCACTGCGCAGGTGCAAAGGACTTTCTAACTCATTATAATACGAAGCGGGGATAGGACATGAATATGTATAGGCATATTGTGCGACCTTATAAATATATATAACTTTAGAGAATAAATGTAGAGGGAAACAACACTGAAGTACGCATGACTTTGAGGAATTATCCCCATGCGTCTCAGCGCTGAATAAAAAGCATACCTACTTCACAACTTTAACGAGTTGTGGAGTCAATCCACGCATCAATGCCATGGCCAAGTTTGTGGAGGTGATGAGATGCAGCTTCCCACCTGCCACCAACGGGGACCAGTAAGAGCAGTCCCATCACTTACTGGGGGGGAGCAGGATGGTGGGGTTATGGCAGGGGCTGAATGCTTGGCTGTGCTGGAGGTTTGTGTGGGGGCTCCCTGTCAGCTTGGCCTCACTGCCGGAGGAGCTGCTTGCAGCTGTGGTTGTGATTGCTTTGTACTTCCTGTACAGCAGGATGCATGATAGTTGCGTAGAGCTCACCTGTGAGTCTATTTATAGACTCTGGGCTTTCCCTAATTTCTAGATTGGTGTCCTCAACATAAGAAGGACATGGAGATGTTGGAGCAAGTTCAGAGGAGGGCCGCAAGGATGCTAAGGGGGGCTGGAGCACCTCCTGTGTGAAGACAGGCTGAGAAAGTTTGGGCTGTTCAGCCTGGAGAAGAGAAGGCTGTGTGGAGACCTCATAGCAGCCTTCCAGTATCCGAAGGGAGCCTACAAGAATGCCGGAGAGGGGCTCTTCATCAAGGACTGTAAACATAGGACAAGGACTAATGGGTTTAAACTTAAACAGGGGAAATTTAGATTAGATCTAAGGAAGAAGTTCTTTACTGTGAGGGTGGTGAGGCACTGGAATGGGTTGCCCAGGGAAGTTGTGAATGCTCCATCCCTGGCAGTGTTCAAGGCCAGGTTGGACATGGTTTTGTGTGTGGTTTCTCTGCCCATGGCTGGGGGGTTGGAACTAGATGACCTTAAGGTCTTTTCAACCCTAACCAGTCTATGATTCTATGACTGTGGGGCCAGGTAGCTGGGAGAGAGGGACAGCAAGCAGGGCTTTCTTTTGGCTTCATTTGCATGGGGTTTAAAAGCTGGTGGCAAGAAGAGTTTGTCATTTTCATGTTAAGAAGCTAGTTTTGAATGAAAAGCTTTAAAATCTCCCCCACAAAATCTTAGGTCAGCACCTACACACAATATTTCCTCTTAGGGGAGAATGGAATTAATGGAGTAATTATCAGTAAACCCAAATGCCTTGTGTCTTGACAGAAGCTCTCCAGTACTCTTTAACAGGACTTCAGTTCCCCCTGTTGAAACCCATGTCAATATGAACACTTACTGCAGCATTTACTGGTGTATGGATGTTTGCAGAGAAAACAAAGCTGCAGAAATAAGTTTCAAAAAAAGCTTTTTAACAAAGTGAAAGCATAAGTCAACTTCTTTTCTCTTGGAGAAGACATCTCTCATCCAGCAGTTTGTGTTTCCCTACACTGCATTCCCTAGAAGCTTCTGTCACAATTAGTGTGATTTGGCTCTGGGCAGTGCTGTTTTGTCCCACATAACCTTTTTGAGAGGCTCCATACTTCCTCATGGCAACGTGGCAGTCTGAGTCATCTCACCTTTCCTCCAGATACCTCTGTGCTGTGCTGTATAGGGTCAGGTTTGGCACCTCGGGATTAAACAGCTCCTGAGTTTGTTTAATGTGTAAAATGCTTGTGATTGCTTTGTACTTCCTGGACAGCAGGATGCATGATAGTGGCGTAGAGCTCACCTGTGAGTCTGTTTATAGACTCTGGGCTTTCCCTAATTTCTAGATCCCAGCTTTTGGCAAGTTTGGACTTTACAGGTGTCACATGGCAATGGATGGGGGCTGTCCCTGCCCTGCTGCAGGTAGTTGCCCTTTAACATTCCTGCACCAAAGTCAGCACCACTTCCAGCTGTAGCCCACATGGCCCTGCTCTTCACTTACTAATGATTTGTAGAAAAACTCCAAGAACTCACCAACGAAGTTTAAGTTGACAAGCAGGTATTCTTTATTGCGGGGCCAGGAAACACGGGGGATAGCTCCTCCTAGTGTGTCTCTCTCAAGCACCAAACAAGCCATGATTATATAGTCATCAAACATACATATACATTACATTGCATGCATATTCATAAAGCTACTTATACATGACATAATTCTTCTAGAAAATTCCTCCCTGGTGCACAATAATGTGGTAGTGGTCTTTGGGACCCCTAGTGGTCATTTTTTCCTCATCTTCTTCCTCACTTCGTCCTTTGGCTGAACTTTAGGTTTGGAAAGTCCCATTGTTATGCCAGCAAACACTAGTTTGGTTCTAGCTGGGTTTTGTAAAACATTTACCTAAGATATTTCTTCACTGTCATCTACAACAAAGCTCTTACCCATTGCTATTGTTGCAAAGATGCCAAGCTCAACATTACTTAACCACAAAGCAGAACTGATTTTACTTATTTACAAAAGATTATACTTCATTTTGTATTTGTTTCACTAATGAGCTGGGGAGATTGGAAAATTGCTCCACAGAAGTTGTGCAACTGGCCATGAGTTTTGCCAAAGGCAGAGCTGAGGATGTCTGTAGTTAAAGGTAGATGCTCATCTGTCCATCAGCTTGGAGTTCCCTCAAGTATAGGTGGAAGGAACAAATTGTGACATTGTCGTGGTTTAAACCTAGCTAGACAGCTCGTTCACTCACTCCCCCCCTTTTCCTCCCTCTTTCTTTCCTTCCCCCTCCCCCCCTTCCCCGCTCCCGGAGGGATGGGGAGGAGAATCAAAAGAATGTAACTCCCACGGGTTAAGATAAGAACAGTCCAGTAACTAAGGTATAACACAAATCACCACCGCTACCACCAACGACAACAATAAGAGAAAATAACAAGGGAAGAGAATACGATACCACCCACCGAAAACGAGTCTGACCCAGAAGACCTCGTGTTCTTCCGGGTAACTCCCAGTTACCCCCCACCCCGGGCATGACGTGCTGTGGTATGGAATACCTCTTTGGCTAGCTTGTGTCAGGTGTCCTGTCTCTGCTTCCTCCCGGCTTCCCCTCCTCCCTGGGAGAGCACGAGACTCACAAAGTCCTTGGTCAGAGTAAGCATTACTTAGCAACAACTAAAGACATCGGTGTTATCAGCACTGTTCCCAGGCTGTAAGTCAAAACACAACGCTGCACCAGCTACCAAGAAGGAGAAAAATTGACTGCTACTGCTGAACCCAGGACAGACATACACAATGTGGTGTTGAAAGGATGAAAGAAAACTAAAAGCAAATAGCCAGGAACATAAAAACAAATTCCATTTCTGTTATATTGAAAGCAGGAAGGTTTAATCTGATCTCTAAACAACAGCAGAGCAATTAAGGGTAATAACACAGAAAAGCCAGAGGACTTCCTGGCATCACTGGTTGCTACAGATGAGGAGGATTAGAATTTAACAGCAAACAAGGATTGTAAACCCTAATGGACTCAGTGGCAAATGCTTCTCCTTGAACCTATTAAAAGAAGAGGCTGCAGTGTTTGGACTTTAAGTAGGATTGTCAAATGTGGTTTGGACTTTTTTTGAAGGAGTGCTTACTGCTTTGTGCTTTGGGTTGTTTGGTTTTTTTCCCAAGCTTAAGATGAGCAGTCCAAGAACTTTATGATCTGAGATTGCAATGCTAGTAAAATTGTTCCTCTTCCTCCCTCCTCAGGCATCGAACACTTAAACAAGCCAGGACACTTTTTTATGATTGACTAGATGGATAGTTTGGCTGTCTGTCTTCATGTTCCACATCTCCAGAACGAGTTCTGATGCCCCAGGCTGTGACTGATTTTGCTGAGTGCAAGATTTCTGCTTTATATCTCTGTCTTGCCAGTGTAGCTTACTGCTGTGCAAAGCATTTTGGGGATAAAGAAATGCCATGAAATGTTATTTGAAGAAACTTAGAGCAGTTCAAGATGTTCTTACTTGGGCTGCTGGCCTTTAGCTGCAAGCAAAGGCCCTACAAACAGTAGTACTACTTTGCTTTAATCCTTCTATTCATAGAATCATAGAATAGTTAGAGTTGGAAAGGACCTTAAGATCATCTAGTTCCAACCCCCCTGCCACAGGCAGGGGCGCCTCACTCTAGACCATGTCTCCACGTCCAACCTGGCCTTGAACACTGCATAGGTCTTTATCCCGCCATCATCCAAGTGAATCTGTTTCAGGAGCACGTTAAGCAACACAGTGAGTGTCATGGGACCTGGTAGCAGTTGTATTTCCAAAGCACCAAGGGACGTTGAGAAGTTGGACCCTCTGGCAAGGGCAGCAGGCTCAGTATTGCTGCCCTGTTGGCTGCAGTGGCACTAGGTAGTTGTCGGCCATGTGAGGAAAAGGAGGAAGCACTCCTGTGGTGCAGGTCTGTGAGATGGGTGTTGGTTTCTTTCCCACCTGGGTTTCCTTTGCAGATGCTGTGGGTCCTGGTGAGAAGCAGCATGGCAAAATGAGCCTTTGGGTGAGAAATTTGTCCTCTCCAGTTCTTGATGAAGTTTGTGCTGAAATCTGACCTAAAAGCTATTTCCACAGAGACAAGTTTGGTCAGGGCCCATGATACAGACCACAGAGACCACAGATTCTGTGCCAGTGCCAAGAAGGGTGAGGACAAGGTGGCTGTTGTCTTCAGATATGTTCCAGAGGCTGACAGGAGATGACAGCAGCTCTGAAGCTGCCAGGAAGGAGCTGTGTCCTGGTGAACCATCCCGTGATTATCACAAACACAAGTTTTTTGGAAGGAAAAAGACGATTGATGGAGTGCAATTTATGCAGCCATTAAAAAATAAACATAACGCCTGCAAGCAGGGACACTGTGACATTTAAAGCAATGTCAGAAAGCAGCAAGTCATTAAATCCTTCCAGCAAGGAGCTTTGTGCTTCTTTCCAGTTTCCATTGAGGTGGCAGTAGCCCTCAGTTGTGAAATGCTATATAATTCTGCAGACCCTGGGAAAAAAGGTTATGTTTTCCCTCACCCTTGTGTTGTTTTTCCAAGCTACCTCAAGTTGACTTTGTAATAGGTTGTTGTTAATCTCTGGGCTGAGCAAGTTAATAAGCAGGATAACCTGGAGTCTAAAATCAATGAATGCAGGTTACCCAGTGCTTGCAAGTTAGAAAGTGATGGAATGAGTTTGATTAGATAAAGGAGTGGCAAAAGTAAGGGAATGCAAATGGAGTGATTCATGACTCTGTATGTGTGTGATCACAAACCAACTGAACTTGTGTTTTGGAAGAATCTGTAATTCTAAGTGTTCCTGAGTTGTTGTCATATTCTCCAACAGCTTCTGGTGGTCTCCCCATGCTGCCAGCTGGATCTGCTCCCTATTTTTTGAGTGTAGGGGCTTTGTATGAAAGCAGGTGTCACTCAAATAGAGCTAGGTGTTTTGGTGGGCTTAGTAATAGCATCCTATCCTGTTGTATAATGGTGTTGCAATAGGCTGGTGGATTTTGTCTTCTCAGTTTTCCCTGTGGAAATATTGGCTGTTTCTTAAAAGAAATCCTTAATTTGTTCCTGTTTGTCCTGCCACAAGAGGGAGAGCAGGCAGGACAGACAATTGTGTACTCTCCCTGGTTTTGAGTCAGGCATTGATAAGACCCTGTAGCACTTCTGAATTAGTCTTAGATTCATAAGAAGTTAACAAGAGAGAAAAAGCAGCCTCCATCAGGAGGCAAGAGTTGCTCTCCACATGTCTGCATCTTTATCCTACTTTAGGATAAAGGGGAGGACCTTAAAAAGGATAGGCAGATTTGGCAGGTTAATAAATGGTTAGAGTGGTGGTGCCATAGTCAGGGGTCTGGGTATTTAGAACATGGGACTCAATTTGGGAGGCCAGGTCAACTGGAGGCTGGTGGAGCTGCTGACAAAGAAGGGGAAGTGCTGCTTTTGTAGGAGGCTTGCCAGGCTGGTCAAGAAAGCTTTAAACCGAATGTGTTGGGGGAGGGGAACATCGATCCATCCCAACACACCCAGTCAGTTGCCAGCACCTGTAATAAATGCTCGGAGCGATGCAGAGATATTCCAGCCACTCCAGCCAATGAGTTGGATTTATTTGGAGCTTGTCTCAGATGCATCTATACAAACGCCCATAGTATGGGGAATAAGCAAGAAGAATTAGAGATGTGTGCACAGCTACAGGGATATGATATCATTGAGCATCACAGAAACATGGTGGGATGGCTCCTATGACTGGAGTGTTGGAATGGAAGGTTACAGGCCCTTTAGAAAAGACAGGCCCAGCAGACGGGGAGTTGCTATTTATGTTAGTGATAGGCTGGAGAGTATGGAACTCTGTCTGGGGACAGGTGAGCAGTCAACTGAGAGTTTGTGGCTCAGGGTCAGAGGGAGAACAGCGATGGGAGACATTACTGTGGGGATCTGTTACAGACCACCTGATCAAGAGGAATCTGTGGATGAAGCACTCTATAGACAGATAGGAGTAACCTCATGCTCACAGGCCCTTGTCCTCATGGAGGACTTAAACCATCTTGATATCTGTTGGAGGGACGGTACAGCCTGGCACAAGCAATCCAGGAGGTTCCTCAATTGTGTGGAAAACAACTCCCTCTTGCAAGTAGTAGAGGAGCCAACAAGGAGAGGTGCCATGCTTGACCTCGTGCTCACCAACAGGGTGGGGCTGGTTGGAAATGTGATGCTCCAGGGCAGCCTTGGCTGTAGCCATCATGAGAAGATCGAGTTCGAGATCCTCAGGACAGCGAGAAGAGTGTGCAGCAAGCTCACTGCCCTGAACTTCAAGAGAGCAGACTTTGGCTTCTTCAGGAACCTGCTTAGTAAGGTTCCATGGGATATAGCTCTAGAGGGCAGGGGGGCCCAAGACTGTTGGTTGATATTCAAGGATCACCTGCTACAAGCTCAAGAGTGTTGTGTCCTAACTAGAAGGAAGCGCAGCAGGAGGGCCAGGAGACCTCCTTGGATGGATAAGGAGCTGCTGAGGAAACTTAGAGGAAAAAAAAGAGACTTACAAAAGGTGGAAGCAAGGATAGGCACCTGGGAAGAATACAGGCCCACTGTAGGAGAGCATCAGGTTCGAGACCATCTTAAGAACCTGAACGTGCACAAGTCCATGGGACCTGATGAAATCCATCCGCGGGTCCTGAAGGAGCTGGCAAATGAAGTTGCTAAGCCACTGTCCATCATATTTGAAAAATCATGGCAGTAAGGTGAAGTTCCCAATGACTGGAAAAAGGGAAATATAACCCCCATTTTCAAGAAGGGGAAAATGGATGACACAGGGAATTACAGACCAGTGAGTGTCACCTCTGTGCCTGGGAAAATAATGGATCAGACTCTCCTGGATGGCATGCTAAGGTACATGAAAAACAACAAGGTACTTAGTGACAGCCAGCATGGCTTCACTAAAGGGAAACCATGTAAGACCAGTAACTTGACCAATTTGGTGGCCTTCTATGATGGGGCTCGTCGTAGTTTAAGACCAGCCAGCAACCCAGAACCACGCAGCCGTTCGCTCACTCCCCCACTTCTTCTTCCCCTGCTCCTGGAGGGATGGGGAGGAGAATCGAAAGAATGTAACACCCAAGGGTTGAGATAAGACCAGTCCAGTAACTAAGGTATAACACAAAACCACTATTGCTACCACCAATAATGATAATGATAAGGGAAATAACAAGGGAAGAGAATACAACCACTCACCACTCGCCGACCGATACCCTGCCCGACCTGAGCAGTGATCTAGCCCTTCCAGGTAACTGCCCCCAGTTTCTATACTGAGCATGACGTGCTGTGGTATGGAATAACCCTTTGGCTAGTTTGGGCCAGGTGTCCTGTCTCTGCTTCCTCCCAACGTCCCCTCCTCCCTGGCAGAGCATGAGACTCAGAAAATCCTTGGTCAGAGTAAACATCACTTAGCAACAACTAAAAACACCGGTGTTATTGATGCGCGGATAAACTCCACAACTCGTTAAAAGTTGTAAAGTAGGTATGCTTTTTTATTCAGCGCTGAGACGCATAGGGATAATTCCTCAAAGATATGCGTATCTCAGTGTTGTTTCCCTCTACATTTATTCTCTAAAGTTATATATATTCATGAGGTTACACAATACGCCTATACATATTCATGTCCTATCCCCGCTTCGTATTATAATGAGTCAGAAAGTCCTCTGCGCCTGCTCAGTGCCCCCTCTGGTCGTGGGCAGGGGTCTCAAGATGAAGTAAATGAGTCTTCCTCCTCTGGGCAGGGGTCTTCAAGATGAAGTAAATGAGTCTTCCTCTTCTTGCACTTTTCACCTTTTCTAGTCATTACATGTGGCCTTCGAGTTTGGTCATTATCCCAGCCGTAAATTCTCTGCTTCTCCCCTTTATCAGTAGAGTTTGGTCAGTTTCCCAGCCATAAATTCTCTGCTCCTTCCCCTTATCAGTAGAGTTTGATCAGTGTTCCAGCCGTAAACCTTCTGCTTTTCCCTTTATCAGTAGATTCAGGCATCTGCTCATTAACAGGACCGGAGGTTTCAGGCATCTGCTCATTAACAGGACCGGAGGCCTCTGTTTTGCTTAGCAGGCATTTACAACAGGTAGTCTATTTGTTTAAACAGATTCCTCTAGCAAACAAATTGCAGGCAGCAGGGCTCCCTGGTGCCAAGATCCATCCCCCACTATCCCCCTAACCCATCTCCTGCCCCACAGCCCGGTCCTGGTCCCCAGCTCGTGGAAGACCCCAGGCAGCACCTCCTGGGAGCAGATGGGCTGCCTCACTGCTTCGCCTGAGCCTGGGGACATCACTGGGGACAACTGTGATGTGCCAGGGGAGCTCTGCTGGTGCCACCCTGGTACGAAGCTGTCCCCAGCCCCTGGGCAAGATGGGACCTGGGGCTGGTTTTTACTTTTTGTAAGGAAATGAAGAGTTTCTGCTGCAGTGTAGTTGTGGGGTGTCTAGGCTCCATGGGGGGTGGGGTGGGGGGCAGGAGACAGGGCTGGTTCATCCTCATGGTTGTGCTGGCCATGCTGAGGCTGATCCTGTCCCCCCTGAACAGCCCCTGTCATCCTACATGGCCCCTGTCTTCCCCATGTGCATTGTGGGGA
>NW_026641813.1:0-820 GCF_028554395.1 Pezoporus wallicus
TGCGATGGGTGTGCAATGGTGTGCAATGGGTGTGCAATGGGTGTGCAATGGGTGTGCGATGGGTGTGCAATGGGTGTGCGATGGGTGTGCAATGGGGGTGCAATGGTGTGTGCAATGGGTGTGCAATGGGTGTGCAATGGGTGGGGGTGCGATGGGTGTGCGCTGGGGGCCACGCACCCACTCCTGCCCGTAGGAGTCCTCCAGGTCGTTGGTGGAGCGGCCGTCCCAGGCCAGGCGGATCCCCAGCAGCGTGCCCGGGGAGGAAGCCGTTCTCGGCCAGGATCACGAAGTACGTGAAGAACCTGCCCAGGGCCTGATCATCCCTGAGGAACAGCCCGGGGTGAGAACGGGGGCGGCACCGGGGCGGGAGCGGATCGGTACCATGGGGGCAGGGATGGGCACCATGGGGTCAGGGATCGGCACCATGGGGTCAGGGATGGGGACCATGGGGTCAGGGATGGGCACCATGGGGTCAGGGATGGGGACCATGGGGTCAGGGATGGGGACCATGGGGTCAGGGATGGGCACCATGGGGTCAGGGATGGGGACCATCAGGATCACATCATAGGGTCAGGGATCAGCATCATGGGGGCATGGATGGGCACCATGGGGTCAAGGATGGGGACCATGGGGGCATGGATGGGCACCATGGGGTCATGGGGATGGGGACCATGGGGTCATGGGGATGGGGGGGAGAGCGGGGGGGAGGGATCAGTACCATGGGGTCAGGGATGGGCACCATGGGTTCAGGGATGGGGACCATGGGGTCAGGGATGGGGACCATGGGGTCAAGGATCAGCACCATGTTGGCAGGGATCGG
>NW_026641814.1:0-152500 GCF_028554395.1 Pezoporus wallicus
GCGTCTTCTCGTCCCGCGCAGGTAGCGGCGGGGACCCGCCCGCGATCTCCCTGGGTGCCGGTTCCGGCGGCCCCGCAGGGTTTGGGGAGCGTGCCGTTAAACTTGGCACAGGGCATGGAGCGACAAGACTAATGGGGCTGCACTAGAAACTTGTCGGGGCTCTGAGATGGAAAGTTTCGACCGAGGTGTTCCCCGTACGAAAAGCATCGTAGTTACTCCAGTGTGTGCTTACAAACTTTGTCTACGTACGTGTGTATACGTGTGGATGGGCAAAAACACGGCGCGTGGAATGTGATGGCTATTGGCGTCCCTATGGACAGGTACATACACGTATTTCAGAGGGTTTTCGTTTTATTCTGTTTTGTAATGTTGAAGCCTGAAACTCCCTTTTAAAACAACTCGTATTTCTCTAAACCGCAGAAAATGAAGTATTGCTTGCAAATCATGATGTAGAGAATAAGCCAGCTGTGCCGTCTATAGCTAGACCAGACCTCTATGGCTGCATGCTGGTTTTTCTGACCTACTTGAAATAAGTATTAATCGGTAATGCACTATCTTAAGTCTAACTGGGTAGATGATAAGGTAGCTCTGAAACATGACTGTACAGGCTAAGTGTTGCAGCCATGTTGTTTTGTTCACTGACTTGGTTGTCTGCAGAAGTTGGTTGGAAAACAGATCAGTTTGACACAGTCTGTGTGTAATCCAACGTGGACAATCAGGATGGATTTCTTACAAAATCTCTAACTGACTTGATGCTGTGATTTACAGATTCTGTCAGATAAGGAGAGATTTCTTTTGCCTGTTTTCCAGCTTAGTAGATAGTGTTGTTGGAAAGAGGGGTTGAGTTCTGCTGGCTAAATAAATGCATTATAGGACTGCAGGAAAACAATGATGAATGTTAACAAATTACAACAAAAGTAATTCTGACACCCCTGTTCTTTTCATATAACATTAGTGGTCTGAGCTGTGCTTCTCTCTCAATGATAGATGAGAGCGAGGAAGAAGTTGCTGAGGAAATGAAATACTAGTAATACTCAATTCACTTCTTTAATACTTGTATTTTGGTACCCTTCCTTAACAAGCAGTTCAGATACTACACTGAATGTAGGGAATTTTCCATGCTTGATAAAATCAAACGATTTTTAAGGCAAATTTGAAACTGTGATATTCAGGTCTGTTTGCTGGAGCTTTCAGTAATAAATCCATCATCTGTGTCTCTAACTCAGTAATTCCACTGGTTTGCAGAATACTGGAGATGGTTTCGCCTGCTGTGCACAGATGTGGCCTTCAGAGGCAAGGATTAGAATAGATCTCTGCCTTCAAGTATCCTACTAAACGGATTGCCAGAGTTTAGCTGTTGGTTCTGCCCATGTATTTTACATACAAAGAGCTAGACTGCATACAAGAAAGGAGTTCTCCCTCTTCTAAGTATATTAGTTAGATGAACAAAAGTTCCTGCATGTCCCTAAAGCATATATTGAATAATTGCTTATCACTGATGATGTTTATTGTGCAGCAAAGTAAGCATAAGTGCATTTTTTTTTAATGTATGATAATAATAAAACATGCAGATCATAGAGGAAGTTTCTGAATTTGAAATAAATAAATACGAAAATTACTGAGTCTTCCATGATCATGGAGAACACTTGACACTTTCTCATGTTTTGTGCTGTATCTCTAGAAGTTTGGAATTGGCATCCTTGTTGAAGAAGTGTCTAGTACAAAGTTCTTGTGTAAATAACACGGAAATCTACATTAATGCTTTCATTTATGCTTAGATTACTGCAGTGTTCTGAGAATTTTATTCTTTTTTTATATGAGAATATATAATATATATTTTATCTTTAACTGTTTTTTAATCAGAAGCAAGAAAAAGTGAGCTATTCTTCCGTTTCCTTTACTATACTTTTGATTTCTGAACTACTAAGAAAATGCTAGTTGTAGGCAATAGATTACACTTATGACATTAAAAGAACAGTAAGAGAAATTAAATTAACTGGAATTCTGAGTTATTATGCAGGGCAATTTCAGACAATTGTAGGGTAGCAGAACTAACATACTTAGTTTTGTGCTGAATGGCAGAAATGGAGACTAATGTTCTGCAGTAATGCTTGTGTGCTTGGTCTGAACGTTGTAGCTTGTGCTGCAGAGAGGAATGCATGAAAGGTGGTTTAAGGATGTTGAAAGTCTGTACTTTAATACTGCAATCTTTGCACGATCCTTTTCTGACAAAATAATTGAGGCCCCCAGTGCCCAAAAGTAGAATTTATTTGAGATGCCACCAAGTTTGGCCTTTTTAATGAAGAGATTTTGAGGATGTAATATGTGACATTGGAATGATTTAACTGGAATGATGCTCCCATCCCCTTTACACTCAGTTTTGCAATACTGTACAGTATTTTGGGAATTTTGCCTAGGATTTAAGCATTAAGCAAACTGCATTAAGGTCTTCACACATACTGTTAAAACCTGTTGAAGATGCAGTACACTGTTTAATAGCAAACTGTGCAAAAGAGGAGCAAATACAAGTTGCTGCGATTGTTTCTTTAGCTGAATTTTTATTTTAAGGGTTCATCTTCTAATTCAGCAAAGGGGTTTTTACAGGATAAGGGCCTTTAAAGAACTTGGAGTATGTAGTACTAAGCTGGGAATTCAGGATCTTGTAAGGTTCTGTAACATCCAAAATACAATTTTTGTTGGTGTGTAAAATGAGGACTGACTTAAAATGAGAGGCTGCAAAGTGTTCAATATTCAGAAAAATAATTATTTAATTACTTGCGAAATCCTGACTGCATTATTGATACCGCTGTTTAGAGTTCTGTCTAAAATGTACCTTATTATTTCTGATGAAGTCTTCTAAGAGCAAAGACAGGAAAACAAGAGTACTGTGTGAAATTTCACCCTTTTGTTCTTGTGGAGTAAAGGAGGAGAAATTAATATTATCTTTGAGGAGAAATTAATATTATCTTTTAATATAAGTAATTATCCATGGTTTATTTTGTTTATTTGTTTTTCTATTACATGAGTGCTTTAAAAATACTGATAAAAGTACCCTCCTTGGACTTCTGGTTCATCATGTCTGGTTTATTTTCTTGGAAACTGGAAGAAGCTGAAAAAGGGGTTCTGTGTATTTCCTGTGACTTAATATATGGTTAAGTAATACTATGTAGTAATCTTGTTACAGATGAGCGTTACAATCTCTCTTATTTTTCTCCTGAACAGTATGGTATGAAAAGTATTAAGAATATCCTCATTCTGTAATGAATTTAGTGACAGTTCAAAACATCTTTGTGAGCTGGAGCCTCGCTCTGGTTAACAACGGTATTCCTGGCTTCCTGGCTTTGGATCTTTAGTTTATTTGAAAACTACTCGTGTTCCTCTCCTTTTTTTTTTTTTTTTTTTTTTTTTTTCTTTCCCTTCTGGCTTAGAGCTGTTAGCTTATTGGTTTGAGGCTGTTACTGAATATCAGGATGGAAATACACATTTTGCTGACTGTCAAAATAATATCTGATCTTTTCTTTTGAAGGTTTCTGTGCCAGACCTTCTCTATGAACATGTGAACTGTTGGGCTGCTCAGCAGTTGCCTGCTGCCTATGTGTTAAGCACTCTGAAGTGATAATGGGCGCTGACTTATTTTTTATTTTTATTAGTAGCTAGGGAGAGATCTCTGTAGCAAAACCTAGCACTATAATAGAAATCTTTTAATTCAGATATGTATTAAAAGTCTTAAAATCAATGATTTGTACAGAAATACCACCATGAAACTAGTCTTTACAGATTTGCCTTGATCGTTAATATGTGAAGTATTCTTCACTTTTTCAATGTGTGTTCATGACAGGTATTGCTGGTGGGGATTGCTGGTAGGGAACAGAAAACAGCCTCAGCTGTTTACAAAAGTTTGCAGTATGCTTGTACTTTTTGTTATTATCCCTAAGATGATGATTAAGGTAAGCAATACTAAGAAAGCCGAGTTGTGGTAGGAAAGAGAGGAGGCTCATAATTGGACTGAGTGGAAAATCAAGGGCTGGATGCTGGCAGTAATTGTGGACTTGAGGTGTGAGCTGAATGAGGGTTGCTCATTCATTTTTGTGATCACATACTTCTGATCCAGAACTGCTACAAAGTTTGCTTTCCTTAACTGAGCAAAAAAAACCTCGTGAGATATGTTCTTCCGAACTCTTTTTAATGGATGACTTTGCACACTTACGTGGTTCACCTGGAGTATTAATCCTTTTTTTGAAGGCTTTTTATTCTGTTTTGATTTAGTTGCCTATATAAATGGGTAAGAGACAGTCTTACCACAAAATGGTAACTGTGTGGTTAGTATGTATAATTTGAGCTATCCAGACAAATACAGCAGTCTGTGCTGGTCTGTAAACCTTTGCTATACAAAGAGTGCTCACAAGGATCAACTGGTGCAACTATGAGAAAGGAATAAACAGACAAGTTGCTGGAGTTTGTTTCTTTTCTTTCTCCCTTAGACATAAATGATACTTTTTAACAGAAATGTTTGTTTATTATTTAGATATTGATAGGAACCACCATGTGAGGGAAATATAGTTGCTATCATTTTATTTTGCAAGCCAGCGGATGCTGGTGTCTGTGCATGTAAAAGATTGACACAATGTAAATCAGCACTGGAGTGTGGTTATATAATCTGTTGATGGAGGGGAGGAGGCAAAACCAAACAGCTGCATTTGGCCAAACATAGAGGGTCTGTGACAAGAACCTTGTGACTTCAGCATAGCTTGGACAGTCACTGAGGGAGAACCAGAGGAAAATGTGTGTTGAAGTAAAATCTGGTGTCAGTGAAATCAGAATTGCCTGGCCATTGAGGCTAGCAGATTAAGGTCTAACTAGGAAGCTGATGTGTTTGTATATATTGTGGGTTTTTTACACTGAATGAAGTTTTGCTTGTTTGGATAAAGCTTGGCCAGTAGGAGACCATTTGGGAAAATACCAAATCCTCTTGTGTGCCCTTGTGAAGCAGTTGCAGTTGCACCTGACCTAATTTAATAACTTTTATGGTTTGGCATAGGGTTCTTGAGTCACTATATAGTGCCTCGAGAATCACTGTCGTGAGTCTGTATGTAGTGCAGGAATTTGAAAATTACCTCTAGTTTAACAAAGTTTCACTTATGTTTAAATTTATAGTTGCACCTAACCTTCTGTCCTCGTCTCTCCCATGTGAATTATGGGCATAGTGCAAATGAATCTTGAGCTGTGATGTGGGAGATGAGCAGGACACAAAAGCATTTGTGCTAATGCTTTTATCTTACATACTTGTGAAAATTAGAAATAAGCTCTTTCTTTCTTCAAAGTAGCCCTCTGCTTAAAGCTTGATGGTCTTTTTCCTATTGCTTGTGTTGTACAGCTGAAAGCAGTTTATCATGTCCCACCTGAATAGTGGCCAAATAAGTCATGTTGCTGTGAATGAGTGAGAAGTGAGAGTAGAATGGGCCTGGGTCAATGCTAAGCAGCAGTTTGGCTGTTCACAGCAGCTTGGCTGTTCACAGCCGTGATATAAATATGGGAGTTGTTGCCCAAAGCTGCCCTGGTGGGCCAGGGAAGTATGTGGAGAAGATTTGGCAGGAAGCCCAGCCTGTAAAACAACATCCAAGTCCTTGCATTTGTCCAGGCATGCCATGAGCGGTTCAAATGACAGTGGAATTTAAGATGAGTGATCAGTAAGGCTAAGTAGAATTACAAGGCAGGAGTAAGCTTATTAACAAAGCCACATTCTCTTCTACCTTTAGTACACCCATCTGTGAGTATTCTTGTGAAATACTCGCAAAATAGAACATTTAGAAAATTGTGGAACTGTTCATTCAGGGAAGACCAGTTTAAGTGTGAAGAACTGCAGAACTGGTTGATAAGCAAGTGTTTGGGCTGGGTTGTGGCCTGCAGATCTCATGAGTTAACCAAACAGCTGAACTTAATCACTTACTTGGCTCTTCTGATTAAATGTACTGGTGGCATTGAATGCTTATAGTTATTTTTCTGACAAAGGATGAAGGACGATAGATGTGATAAAAGAGAAGATACTTTTGTTAGTTTTCTTTGAGAGGCCCAGTCCTCATTTTTGTGTGCCTGGGGGAAAGAATCAACTTTCTGGGGATCTGACTACAAACCCATGATCTAACAGCAATAAATTCATGAAAATAGAACTTCGGGTTTGTGTTGTGTTACTGGTTTGTCTGTTTGGATTTTTATTTGTTTAGGGTTTTATTTTGTTTCTGTTTGTTTGTTTTAAGAGAAACAAACTTCATTTGAAGCTGCATAAATTATGTTTGTAGGTAGAAATGTGAACAGATACAGCTAATTTATTACTCCCAGAAATTTAGAATTATATTATTCATATTAATATTCAGATTAATAGGAATTGCGTGTTTAAAAAATGGCTCTCAGACTGAGTTTTGAAGATTAGTCATCACTCGTAAAAATGAGAAATGTTTTTAACATAGCAAAATTGCTGGATGGCGTTGAATTGTTCTGGGTTCTTTCTGACAGGTTGGTGGAGAGAGTTATTTTTGAAATCTCATAAATATTCCTCTTTGGACTTAATTTATAGGTCCTTTCAAACTGTTATCTTTCCATTTTCTTTATGAGGTTATTCAAGATTGCAGGGAGCAAATGATTTTCAATTCACTGCTTATTGAGAATCTTCATGTTTTAGTGGCTGATAACTTTGCTTTTTGGAACAATTGCTGGGAGAAATATTTTTTTAATCCCAGGTTTTACTTTTCTTAAAGGGCTTTGGTAAATAGAATAAATGGGAAGACCACTTAAATTGAGTGATAGGCAGCATTTGTACTGTGCTGGAAGAGAATAGATTTGTGACTGTAGTTGGGGTAGGGCACAGACTGTTACCTTCTAACTGAAGTTGCTTTGCAGAGTAACCTTTCATACCTAAAATGAAAGCATACACTAAAAACAGAATGAGAAGCTGGTAATAGTCATGGTGCATTTATTAACCATTAATGACAATGATTCACTGCTCTTGATATGGGCTGAAATAATGTCTATAATAATTTATAACTACTCACATTGATCTTAGATGCTTTCTAGTGGTTATTCCTTGCATCAGAAACACAAAGTTGATGAGATGTAATAACTCTAAGATTACAAAAGTCTTTAACAGTGTCATTTGGGATAAGTGTACTCAAGTGACAAGGCCACAAGAGAATGTGTGGTTTAATCCAAAGAACCACTCAGAAAATCTGTCAACGTCTTGTGTGTTGCATAGCTTCTTTAAATTAGGACAATGTCTGTATTTTGTCAGTATAATTTGTCAGATTTATGCATTTGAGAGCAAATGTTCACATCTTTCAAACTGCTTAGCTTTTCTAATTGGGGCAGGGGATTGGGCTGCTTCGGTACAGTATGTGGTGATACCTCCAATCCTGCTGGAATAAACTCAAGCTATTTAGGACTGTGAAGAGATGCAAAGTTTCAGGACTTGCATGTGGCACAGTTGTGAGGCATGCTAATGTGGTCTCCTTTATACTTTGGAGGGTTATTCTGAAAGTTGCTGGAAACATGCTGTTAGTGCTCGGCTTCCCTTTTCTCATTTGGCTGTTTGATTCCTCTTTCTCCCTGTTAATGCTTTCTGTGTCAATCTTAGCAAAGTGAATTCAAGGTGTTTCTGATTCTACACTCATGTGAGCAGCTGGGAAAACAGGAAAGTTTCATATTATCATTCTGGCTCATTTCAGCCCTTTGATTTACAGAGAGCCTTTGAGTTTCATGCACCTAAAGTACGCATTAAAGCTATATTATGAAATACGTTGGTGAAAGGTGTAATGTTAATGATTTGAAGTACTGAATTAACTGTGTGTAGAATTGCCTGCTGTGGAATAATTTGCCCTTTCGCATGTTGTAAGACAGTGGCAGAAGTACAGTGTAATTTTGCTGAAGTGTGAAGAGTTCCCCCACTAGTTTGTTCAGACACTATCAATACCAGTTTCAGCATCTGTGTCATGCTCTGTTTGGTAAACAGAGAGAGGCATGCCTCCATTTCAGTCTCCCCTCCTCTTACTGTGTAAGCCTCTCCCCACTCAAACTTCTTGCCTTGGCTTCTTGCATTCTCTTTCTACCAGTTTTCACAAAGACCTATGCTTATGTCACCACACTGTCCCATAAACTAAAATACCCACTTTCTTGCACATTCTTGTGTTCCGTTTGCTATGGCTCTTCTTACACATTCCAATCTTGGAAACTTGGGTTCTGCTTAGCGCTTGGTTCAGGTCTGGAGCAGACTGTAAACCTGGAGGTGTGTCTATAGAGCTACAGGTTGCATTAGCAAGCTCGTTGGTGTTAGAAGTTGATCAGTAGCAAAGGTATTCACGTAGGTAGGTAGGTAGGTGAGGATTGCAGTTTATAGGTAAAGCATAAACCAGAACTTTAAATAACTAGAGAGCCTTTTATGGAGTCTGTTAGTTTTGCCCCCACAAAGGAAGAGTTAGATTGTGAATGATAAACTGGCCTTCAGTGCCAAGAATCTAGACAAACCTTTGGCTGGCAGCTACAGCACATGATTCCCTTGTTCTCATCAATCATTATTTGTCTAATGTCCTCACTTACCTTCATGATCAGCCTTCTTCCTGTGAGTCAGACACAACATGCCAGTTGTTTTGAATTGCTCAGTTTTCTTTGAATTCCCATGTCTATACATACCAGATGCTCGGGGATTGCAGGAGTGCAGTCACAGTCACAGTATGCTAGAGATTGGAAGGGACCTCAAAAGATCATCTAGTCCAATCCCCCTGCCAGAGCAGGAACACCTAGATAATATTACACAGGAATGTGTCCAGGCAAGTTTTGAATGTCTCCAGGGAAGGAGACTCCACAACCTCCCTGGGCAGCCTGTTCCAGTGTTCTGTCACCCTCACTGAGAAGTTTCTTCTCAAGTTTAAGTGGAACCTCTTGTGTTCCAGTTTGTACCCATTACCCCTCGTCCTGTCATTGTTTGCCACTGAGTAGAGCCTGGCTCCATCCTCGTGACACTCCCCCTTTATATATTTATATACACTAATAAGGTCACCCCTCAGTCTCCTCCAAACTATAGAGACCCAGCTCCCTCAGTCTTTCCTCGTAAGGGAGATGCCCCACTCCCTTAATCTTCTTAGTTGCCCTGCGCTGGACTCTTTTGTCCTTTCACAAATTCTAACAACTGATCCTATAAAATAATGTACTTCATCTACCAAATAGCAGTGACAAATAGGCTGTTAATACTGTGTGTTAGTAACCGCTGCATGGATGTCTTGTGTCATTTTAAGAATCTAAGGCTGTAGTGTATTTCTTCGTATCTCTGAACTACTAGGGTTGTGTTAAGCTGAGTGTCTTTCTAATGCTGAATGGCAAATTAGGCTTTATCAAACTGGAGGGCACCATCTTCCGTGAAATAATGTGCCCTCTTGAATGACATATTCATAGAGAAAATAAGGAGACAAAGATAAGCCTGTAGAACTTACAGATTTTTTTAGGTAGAAAGTAAATATTTTTCTTTTTTAACCTGTTATGATTATTAAGGATTAATCCTTAAATACTGAACCACAAGCTGTGTAAAGTTTTCATTTACGGATGTGCTTCATGATCAAGCTAGAACACCAGCAGAGCTGGAGGAGGCACCGCTATAAGCATTGCCTAACACTTCCACTTGCTACTTTCTGTTCTTGTAACTGAACTTAGAATGACTAATTCTTGTTGAACCATACAGTTACAAGCTGGATTTTTTTTACCTGTTTTGTATGTCATTTTTTATCAACGTATCTCAGGCATTCTGCTATGAAAGATTACAAGTACTTACTTTTTTTTTAAAAAGGAATAAACCTCAACTGAGTAACTACCATTTGCTGCAACAAAAATACATTATTTTCTGAAATATGCTTTGTAGCTTAAGGAGGTGCATTTGACTTTTCATGTGTATTTAGTCTGTTTTTCTTACATACCAAATAAAATTTCATGACTGTTACTTCCCTATTTGGAAAGGAGTGAGGGTAGTTGCTGCTGAAAAAAAAAGTAACACGTAGTTACACCCTGAGAGCCAGTATGTTCTTATGTTATTCCATGTCAATTGTAAACACTTCTTATGCTTCATTATTCACTTGCTTAAGCTAGCGCAGCTTCATTATTATTCTACATTTCTACCAAGGACAATGAATTCTTATCCAGACTGGAATTTGGAAAAGACTCATTGATGAGCTCGCATTGTTGAGAAGATTGGTTTTCTTGTACATTTTCAGTATTCTTCCTAAACACAAGAAAATGAGTGAAGTTCTAATGGGCACGACAGAGCTGCCCCTTCTGTACATGACTGACAGAAGTAAAATTTATTTTTATCCTTTCTGAGTAATCTGATATGGCCATGAAACAGCACAAAATCATTGGAGAGAACTGCTTCATTAAATGGCAGTTGTTCTAACTCATCCTTTTCTGAAAGCATAAACTTGAAGTACTGTTTTGTGTGTTGCTAAACTTGGTCTGTAAGGATATGTCTTCCTGCTTCACGTTGCTACCTGAATTTTTTTTCACAATTTGTACGTTTTCACTGCCATGTTTGGTGGTCTACTAGCCAGTTATACTCTTATAAGATAATGGATTGCTGTGGTGTTTTTTTTTTGTTTTGTTTGGGTTTTTAAATTGTATTTTTTATGTTGCTGTTTAAGCTTGTAGTAAGTGTGTGCTGTTTAAGCTTGCAGTGGACAACTAAAGTTAAATATGCGTTCAGAGAGCTTTAATGTGATAGCGTACCAGCAAGAACTCTGATTGGTGCAGAAAAGAAAACTATGACTCTTTGGTATTTTGGGTTCTTTGTGAAGATTTAGACTCCTCTTTTCATCCTTAGAAGTATATGAACTGCTGCAAATCAGTAGGATACTGAAAAAAAAAAAAAACGGAGCTGCATATTTTTTTTTGCTCTTATTTACAGGTATTTCTGTGGCGTTCTTAATAATACGATTGTGTTCAGAAAGAGATCATGGTAACTGTCATGACAACTGAAAAACAGAGGAGGTTGTCATTCCTTTTAAAGTTTGTGAGTGGAGACAGATTATATATGCCTGAGAATACACATGATGTCTGTGGCAATGCTCAGGTCTTTCCTCATGCTATTTAAAGGACTTGATGGATGATCGTGTTTCCACAGTAGTATTTTTATAAGACCTAGTTCGTGTTGCACTTTCTTAGTACCTTATGACAACTCCTATTGTCTGAACCTTTTTGTTTATGGGCTTACAAACCTAGAATAATAAAGTGGTTTGGATAATTTTGGCACAGGGCTCCTATTCAGTCATTTGATAGTAATTGACCTTCCTTCTGTGAAGAAGTCTGGCTCACTACACAGCTGCACGTATGCATGTGCTAGTACATTGTTGAGGAGTGAACAACTGGTGGGCAAACATTACAAGTCCTGAATGTTACAGTCTGATACGACAACTAGTGAGCAAAATGTTCTTTAGGAGCAGTTGTTCTGGATATTATTTAATTATATTCTCCAGTTAGAAAGCTTATGTTGAAAGTGTAGTTAGCAGGTTAGTAAGTGAACCAGTGTTGGTTTAACGCTGAACAGGGGCTTCTGTAAACAAGCCTTTCCTGGCTGTAGTAAATGGACATTCAAAATGACAGATCTGCTGGTTCTCATGGATTAAGGATGGCACAGATGCCTCATGTAAGGTTGGAGGTCTGCAGCTTTATATAGCTTATGCGTAGTATGTGAACATACAGCATCTGCTCACTTTCATGACCCTTCAGCAATAAACCTGATCTCAGCAGGATGGGGAAGAAGGCTTTACTGAATTTCTAAAGACTCAATGGTTTCTCCATGCATGGTAGTGTTAAAAGTCCTAAGTTAAAACAAAGCTTGATTTCTTTCTAGCTATCCAGAAGACCTCCTTTGATAGTAAAACAAAATTTGTTTGACATGGTTTTGTTCTTAGCAAACATTGACTTGTTTTGTTTCCCTGTCTCCTTTTAAATGCTTCCTGGAATGAGTATACTATTAATATTACTTCTGAACCTGAAGTTAAACTTACTGGCCCATAATTTTTCAGTACTTTTTAACCTTTTATTTATTCCAGTTTTCTTGACTCTGCGTTGCTGTTAACTTTGTAAGCAATTTACTCAGTTGCCTTTACTAAAAGAAGCATTTAACACACCTGCCTTTTCAGGGTCATGGCAGTCTTTTGATGTGAATGGTACTGCTTCTTTGATCTTTGTATTTTGCTGTATCTGTTCTATCTAGCATCTTGCCCCCATGTGCTTGTGGTAGTTTTTATGCTCTACTTTAGTAATCTGACCTAGTTTCAGTTTCTTGAACCCTTATATTTTATGGTCAGTGAAAGCCTCATGTGTTGGCCAACTAGACTTCTTTACTGCCTTCACTCACCCAGTAGGATTGTTTGGATGTAATGGCTATCCTGCTCAGTAACCAGAGCGCCATAACTCCATTTTTTCCCTTGGGCTTCTCTGTTTTTTCTCCTTGCCTATTGTGAGACTTGCCTGAATTTGTTTACTCTTTGCTTTCCTGAAGACCTGTGATGGATTTTTTAAGAGCTATTCTCACTCCTTTCCCTTTTACGGGTTATCAGCTAGTATGGGTTTTGTTTTGTTTTGTTTTTGCCTGATTTCTTTCACCTAACATATTTATCTTTGTATGTTCAGTAGTTCCTTCAGATTACTTACGGGGTGCTTCCAGGTTGAATTGTCTCTGCAGTCTTTAAAAGGGCAAACATGGTGATTGGTAAATGGTCATGAATGAATGACATGAATTGTAAAAGTCACAGTAGTTGGTGTTGTCCTTTGTATGACCAACTAACAAGTTATTTTAACACATGGCTGTAAGGGGGAGGATTTGTGTGTGCAAACTGAAATAAGTCTACCTGTTTGGTGATCGTGTCTAAAAATGGTTTGCATGATTTAGACTTCCAAATATACTGTTTCCACAATCTTAAGCATGCTTTTGGGATTTGGTGTTCATTAAATGCATAGTTCTTACCCTAGGTCTCTAGCCTCCTGTTTTTTGAGTATGCGCGTGTATGCTGTTGGGGAGAGGTAATGGGCGAGCACAGTGCCAAACTCATAAGACCTTTTTTGTCATGGAGAAGGACCAAGGAAGCCTGAGTCAAAAGAGCGCTCTCCTGCCTTTTCCACCTCTTCCCCAGCTCTTCCCAGCTGCTATTAATTCTGTGCTAGTCTGATCTCTCCACCTCAGCTCTGTGAAACTTAAAATTTTAATGTACATCTGCTTTTTGTAAATCCCAGGGACATTGAAAGTGGACAAATTGTCTTAAATATTTTAAGATTTCTTCAATATTGCTGCAAGAGAGGTAGGACTCTTTGCAATGGTGAGAGTTTAAGCACAATGTGCTGCTACTGTTCCAGAAGCCATTAATGACAGTTAATGGTTTTATGCACAGGATTTGGAGATATCCAACTGTTGTTTTCCTATCAGATTTTTAGTATTATTTAAAATTTTCTGTAGCCATAACCATTTTATTTCTAAGTTTTGAGTAGCTGGATAATTGCTGTTGTTAGGGTTACCGTTTTTGTCCCTTGACCTCTACTTCTAATCATAGAATCATACAATAGTTAGGGTTGGAAAGGACCTTAAGATCATCTAGTTCCAACCCCCTCGCCATGGGCAGGGACACCTCACAGTAAACCATGCCACCCAAGGCTTCGTCCAACCTGGCCTTGAACACAGCCAGGAATGGACCATTCACAACTCCCTGGGCAACCCATTCCAGTGCCTCACCACCCTAACAGGAAAGAACTTCTGCCTTATGGCCAATCTAAACTTCCTCTGTTTAAATTTAAACCCATCATCCCTTGTTCTGCCACTACAGTCTCTGATGAAGCATCCTTGTAGTCCCCCTTCAGATACTGGAAGGCTGCTATGAGGTCTCCACACAACCTTCTCTTCTCCAGGCTGAACAGCCCCAACTTTCTCAGCCTGTCTTCATACGGGAGGTGCTCCAGTCCCCTGATCATCCTCATGGGCTTTCTCTGGACTTGTTCCAACAGTTCCACGTCCTTTGTATGTTGAGAACACCAGAACTGCACACAATACTCCAAGTGAGGTCTCACAAGAGCAGAGTAGAGGGGCAGGATCACCTCCTTTGACCTGCTGGTCATGCTTCTTTTGATGCAGCCCAGGATACAGTTGGCTTTCTGGGCTGCGAGCGCACACTGAAGCCGGCTCATGTTCATTTTCTCATCCACCAACACCCCCAAGTCCTTCTCCGCAGGGCTCCTCTGAATCTCTTCTTTGCCCAACCTGCAGCTGTGCCTGGGATTGCTCCCACCCAGGTGTAGGACCTTGCACTTGGCATGGTTAAACTTCATGAGGTTGGCATCAGCCCACCTCACAAGCGTGTTGAGGTCCCTGTGGATGGCATTCCTTCCCTCCAGGGTATCAACCGAACCACACAGCTTGGTGTTGTTGGCAAACTTGCTGAGGCGCACTCAATCCCACTGTCCATGTCAGTGACAGAGATGTTGAACAAGACCGGCTCCAACACCGATCCCTGAGGGACACCACTCGTTACTGGTCTCCATCTGGACATTGAGCCATTGACCACAACTCTTTGTGTGCGGCCATCCAGCCAGTTCTTTATCCACCGAGTGGTCCATCCATCAAATTGATGTCTCTCCAATTTAGAGACAGGGATGTCGTGTCGAATGATTTGCACAATTTCAGGTAGATGACATCAACTGCTCTACCCCTGTCCATCAGTTCTGTAGCCCCACCACAGAAGGCCCCCAAATTGGTCAGACAGGATTTCCCCGTAGTGAAGCCATGCTGGCTGTCACCAATCGCCTTGTTGTTTTTCATGTGCCTTAGCATTCCTTCCAGGAGAATCTGCTCCAAGATTTTCCCAGGCATAGAGGCAAGACTGACTGGTCTGTAATTCCCTGGAATAATGAGTCAGGAAACATTTGTAATCTTGCACACAAATACTGATAGATGTAGAAAACCTGTAAGTAACTACTATCTGCATTTCATGTTTTGTTATAGGAAATGTCAAAATGAAAGACTCCAAATTAAAGTTTTAAAACCTGTTATCCTACTGAAAGGATAGGGAAATGCAGTTTTGGTCGTGTTCAGTGTAGTGAGCTTGTGTTGATTATTCAGTATACAGTACACAAAAGAGTCCTTCCTAAGTATCCTGATCTTTTTAGTGAATGCATATTTAGAAATTAACCTATATTGATTTTCTGTGCTCTTAAAACGTATCATCGTACCTAATGATATAATTATATAGTAAGGATAATTGTTAAATATGACTATATGCAACATATATAAAACCACACAATGCTTATAAAACTAGTCTTGAATGCAGTTTTGTGCCTCCTTTAATAGATAGGTTACGCATAGAGCTGTTCCCTGCCCATGAACCTGTATCAGATTTTTCTTTGAGGAACATAGTCATTCCCTGGTAGCAATACACTTTCTCTCTATTTGCAAATGCTCCCTTGTTGTCTCTGAGGAGATGCTGTTTTGCTTTTTTTTTTTTTCTGTTAATTTTTATCTGATTGCTATGAAGTGAAACTGATAATAGAGTAACTTCATCAACATACTAACTTTTTTGTCATGGAAGGATCTGAAATACATGGCTTCCTGTCTGGATATTTTATCTGATTGTGAGAGAGATTAATTTGTTTTAAATATTCTACAGATACTCAGGGTAAAAACTATTTTAAAAAGAAAAAAAAAGAGGTAATACCTGAGATGCAATTAATGCCATCCATTCTGGATTTATAGAAAATAATTGGATGATTTTTCATCATCATACTTGACACAGGAATATTTTAGTTTGCAGAAACATTTATGCTTCTGCATAATATTCTGCTGCTGCTAAAAAAAATAGCAACTCACTTTAAAAGGTAAAGTTCCACATGCAAAACATTAGAAACTGTATAGTTTTAATGATGAAGTTAAATGGGTTAAAAATAGGTCAAAAGTTCTCAGAGTGATTCGGCAAATTACTTGGGTTGTAGAGACAATGTTGTTACCAGATTTTGAGGCTAGTTTCAGTGTCTAATGGAGATGGGCCAAGAACATTTAATTTCGTCTTCTAAGAGATGATAGACTAGTGAACTACCAGAGGTCTCCTTCATAGTTACTTTCTATAATTATAGAGGGAAGGCTGTATTTTACAAGGGGAAAGAAACAGCGGTGGAAGCGTAGTGGTTACAAAGTAAGATGAAGACTGTGTTTTCTACTCTTGTTTCAAAGATACACCTCATACTAGCAGTTAAGTCAATCTTGAGAAGTGGGGCATGAAAATCTGGTTTGGTTCTGTGAGACAAAGCTGCTGCTTACGTTAACTGAACTTGCACTCCCTTCAATTGCTTGTTTTAATTTGGAATATTTCCTGTGATTTGGATAAGCTAGTGAGATCTGCAAATATTTTGTTTTGCCCTTTTTTTTTTTTCTGAACTTGTGCTCAAACTTTATGAAACTGCACTTGAGAAAAGATATTCTGTGGGACTGGCACTTGAGAGTTTCTAAGCAACAGAAAAAAAGATCTTTGGGGTAAGATTCTTCATAATATCTTTATTAACATTCTTTGTTAGGTCTCTTTTGGTTGAATGTTTGTAGTCTTCATTGAAGTTTGAGTCACTGTAAGATGCTTTCTGGTGTTAACGGAGATAAATATTACGTATGTGATATTCTGGTGCTTTTAAGTATTGCTTAGTGAGCTTACAGAAAGTATCATAGTCCTGTTCATGTCCAAAATACTATTTTTTAATAGATTAGGATTGAAAATGTTTATTTATGAATGGAATGTAGTTATGATATAGGAAGTTTGAGTTGAGTGTTCCAGCTTAGATATTTTCAAGATTTTAAAGATTTAAAGATTTTTCTGAGTGTATTATGTTTTCAGCCACTGAAGATGCATATAAGCTTTGGAATCTGGTTGAAAACAAGATTTATAACAGCAAACTATGTCATAATCGTATTTAGCTGTGAATATAGCTGGGGAAAATTTAAAATGAAAGAGTTAGCTTAATTTTTTGTGGCTAGTGTGGTGAGAAATGCCCAGGATGTTTAAAGCAGGCAATACCTGGGAAACAAAGGGTTTTGTTTATAACACTTTTCCAATGTTGTATGCATTCTGATTCTCTTCCTTTTTTTTTTATTAATGTTGGTTTTAGATCTTGAGTCAGATGACTGCGCATCCATATACATCTTTAATGTAGACCAACCATCATCCTCTGTAAATCAGCCAATTTGTATTCCTCGCCATGGATTGCAGTCTCACTCCACTCCTCTCTCACCATCTACAAGACTTCAGAGTCATAAGAACTATGATGGAACTTGTGAGGTACCAGAATCCAAATATAGTCCACTAGGTGGACCCAAACCATTTGAGTGCCCTAGTATTCAGATTACATCTATTTCACCTAACTGTCATCAAGGGATTGAAGCCAATGAAGATGAATTGCATGCAAATGGCACAGAAAATGAATATATGGAAAGGCCTTCACGTGACCATCTGTATCTTCCTCTTGAGCCATCATACAGGGAATCATCCCTTAGTCCAAGCCCTGCCAGCAGCATTTCATCCAGAAGTTGGTTTTCAGATGCTTCCTCTTGTGAATCCATTTCCCACGTTTATGATGATGTAGACTCGGAGCTAAATGAAGCAGCTGCTCGATTTACCCTGGGCTCTCCCTTGGCATCCCCTGGTGGTTCTCCAAGAGGCCCCAGTGATGAATCTTGGCAGCAGCCTTATGGATTTGGGCATGCTTTGTCACCTAGACAGTCTCCCTGTCATTCTCCTAGAACTAGTATTACAGATGAAAATTGGCTAAGTCCTAGACCAACATCAAGGCCCTCATCAAGACCTACATCCCCCTGTGGGAAGCGACGACACTCCAGTGCTGAGATATGCTATGCTGGTTCTCTCTCTCCTCACCATTCTCCAACTCCGTCACCTGGCCATTCTCCCAGAGGAAGCATAACAGAAGACACTTGGCTAAACACTTCCATCCATAACGTACAAGGACTTAATTCTGGCCTTTCACCATTTCAGTGTTGTACAGAGACTGATATTCCTTTAAAAACAAGAAAGACGTCAGAGGATCAGACTGCTACTTTATCTGGAAAAATAGATATCTGTCCTGAAGAACAGGGGAACTTACTGTCATCCCTTGAAACTGCAGTAGATGACTGCTCTGGATCTCAGCACACCTTGAAAAAAGATTTGCCTGGAGACCAATTTCTTTCTGTTCCTTCACACTTTACTTGGAACAAACCAAAGCCTGGTCATACTCCTATATTTCGGTAAGTGATTAGAAAGTCCTTCCCTCCCGTTTGTCCCCTCCTGTGAATCTTAAGTAGACATGTAAATGTGCTTGTATTTCAGGGATGCATTAAGACTTCTTAAAGAAAACTTATTCTAGGCAGGTAGAATTTCCTCTAATTAGGAAAAAATGAGTTGATCTTTTTCTTCTTTTAAGAATACAATAAATGAATTGTAACATCAGATTAGTTTTACTTAGTTTGTTTGTATATGCCCAGCTGAATCAAAGGTCTGCAGATTTTGTGCACACTTTGCTGTTCCATCTGAGCAGTTAACATTTTAATATAGCTGAAGAAATGTGACTTACATGAATTTGTAAAACTGAAACCACAGAAGAAGTGGGAAGTTTATTTGCTTTTGTTTTTACTTGCTTCTTTGGACTGTTAGAATTCTAGAAATAGAGTAGAGAAAAAAAAGTTGCATGCCATGTGGAATATCATCCAGAAAGAATTGATTGCTGAGCTGTAGTTCCAAGGGTTATTTCCACCATTGTGGTGTCAAGTTAACTAGCTCTTTTTCTGTTGTAGTCCTGTCTACAGGAAGATTTGTGGAGGTTCAGAAGAGGGAACTAGTTCACTTTGGGGAAAAAAATTCACCCTCCTTCCCATTCTGTTACCTTCTAGATGGAGCAGGTCTGTGATCTTTCCAATCATATAGCAGTGGATAGAGTAGAAATGAAAACTTAAGCAGCATTGCTGCTGGATGGACAGCTACTATGATTACTCATTCAAGTTATCCATTTGATTCCTGAACCTTTTCCTTGCTCTACTGGATTTTAAAAATAAGGGGTAGGGAGGTAGTGGAAGCTGTGGGCATATTTTGTGTGGACATTTTGTAAGAAAGGTACATTCAGTTAATATCAGTAAAGCACAATTATCTGTATAAAAGCTGTATTGTAGGTTTAAATGTCAGTGCTTCCATGATGTTCTGTACTGATTGTTAAATAACTTTGATTAAAGTTTATCATTCTGTCCACAGGCAGTGCTTAAGATTTGCTCTTCAAGGATGTAGTGGATGAAGCAATTCCTCTTTCTTGAAGTGAGGGGCAGGGAATAGGTAGGATTCTCCACGTACGTGCCTTAATTTGAAAAAGGCAAAGCTTAAATACTGAAAATCAGTGACATAGTAGTGTTCCCATTGCAAAGTCATCTTTGCAAAGCACTTGTTTTCACACTATTTCTAATTTTAGAAGGTATGGCTTAGAAAACTTTTAAGTCTTTGAAATCTTCCTCCCCTCTATGACCTCCTCTCCCAAAGTAAGTGAAGCAAAATAAAGAGCAGTTTCTGACCAAGCTACAAAGATGTCCTATAGGAGGTTGGTGTGCTTTGTTTGTTTGTTTATTTTTCCTCCTCTCAGAGTTTTAAATTCTTAGCAGAAGAACTGGAATTAACTACTGCCTGGTAAGCCAAGCTTACGGAAAGGGTATCTTTTCCAGAAACCTCCCTCAAAAGCACAACTTGTTGAACAGAAGATGCTGGCTTTTGTGGCAACATGCTAGTTTTTATGTAATTTCCCTTTCTAGTGGCTTTTTCCAAATTCATATATCATTTTTGCATAATTTTAACATCTTGCTGTATTATTTCCAGATAAACAAGCCTGTTCCAAAAAATGTTTTAGAATACCTGTTCCCATTGTCATTTGAGTACATGAATATTCTTAGGAATATCCATCTAGTGGAATATAGAAGCACTCAGTTATCTTGTTTCTTGTAAAGATTGCTATAGCTGACCCTTTCCAAGTGTGCTTCAGGCAGAGGAATAATGCAACAAATTCAGCTGTGACTTTTACTATTGAGTATCTGAGAAGGAAGCTATGAACACATATGGGTGAGATATAAACCAATATTTTCTAAGCTTCTAAAGCATACAAACAGATCTCAGTGTTTCTCTGAGTTCTAACAATGAACATTCTAGTTTTACTGCTGGACATATTCCTGTGTGTTGGTAGATCAGTGTCACACAGAAGGCTCAATTTTAGTAATACAAAGCTTCTACGAATTTTAACTGTTTCATAGAAATTCTTTAGCAGTCATCAACTTATATTGTTAATACCTAAATATTTAAAACAGTGCTTATTCAGCATTCTTTCATTTTTTCATAATTATATAATCATATATTTTAATCTCTCAGAAATGTATTGATTTTAATGAGTAGAAGTGATTTATTTTCTTTCTTTAATGTCATTCCACGTATCTGTTTATGAACATGATATTTAACATTAAAGACTCAAAACTTCTAGGTGGAAAATTCTGTTTTACCAGATCTGAAACTACTGTGTTGATAAATACGCTGTCTTGAAGTTGGGTTTTGTACTTTTTTTTTTTTTTTCAGTTTTGCTGCGGTCTGCTCATTTGTTAACAAAAGGTGTTCAGTCTGTTGCTAGAATCTTTTCATTCTAACTAAAGAACAGTAACTATTTTTTTGTTGATTATGTGGGTTTGAATTGTATTATAATTATGTAAGATACTCGGCAGTTTGAATATGGCATTTTTGTCAGCACACATGGTTTGTTAAAGGTGGGCACCACTTAAGGGTAAAAGCACACAAACATACAGGCATGTAGCAAGATGGGGGGTGGATATATGGCTCCTCTGTGGGATGACCAAAATAGTTACAAAAATAGATACTCAGTTAAACCTGCTTCCTCCTGTAGTGGAGAGAGCTGAGCTCAGACTGAATAAAAATAATTTTTACTGTTCTCTTTAAGGAATAAAAATATTTTTTTTAATGTCACAATTTATTTAGAAGTTGTCACTGAAGAACTTCTCTAAATGTAAAATGGGCAAACAGGCAGAGGACAATAAAGATTTACACCTATTTGGAAGTAAACTATATAGAACTATTAAGTGTATACATTTGCTGCCAAAAAATGTAGTCTCACTATTGAATTAGTGGAAATGGCTGCACTGGCAGCTGTATCCTTAGTGACATGTTGAATTCTTAGAAGTTGGAGCCTGTTCCACAGGTGCTGTGCGGGTATGTTAAAACATTTAATTCATTCATTAACATTTGTTCATTTAATTCATTCATTAACATTCAGTATGTTAAAACATTTAATTCTGCCATATAATATTTTACAACTTTGATGCTTATAAAGTAAAAGAGCTAAGTTGACTCTTATGTTTTATGAAGAAAAATGAAATGCAAGGAGATCCACTGTTTCTTAGTTTGTGGCGGTGACCAAAAGTGAGCACCTCTGTTGTCATAGATATTAATTTTAATTTATATATTTATTACATATTTTATATAGTAGCATATTAATTGATATATGAATTACAACATTATACTCAAGTTAATACACTTTTTAAATGTCTTGATTGTTTTGCCAAGCACAAAGTAGTGCATGGAGTAAACTGGAGTATTGATCAAGCAGTGTGCACACTCAGCAGCAATAACCTGACCCCTGGTAGAAGTGGGAGTAACTTGCCTCCCATATGACACAGTATGAAGTGTGCAGATAGCACCTTCTTCTTTGAATGCTATCTGAAATTTTGTAAATCTGTAATCTAGTTTAGCTGTCAAGTCCTGGCCATGTTTTCATGCTTTCTTCTGTGTCAGTATGTGTGCAATACTTAACAACATTTAAAAACATGGAACATGCTTCTGAGACATCCAGACAATTTTGTTAGGTGACACGTTGTTATTTGGTCACAGAAACCCATAATCTGACAGCATGTAGTGTATGAAGAAACTAGGTAGCGTCTTTTGTATCTAGGAATAGTGAGGGTGTCTGTCGATGTCATTAATCAAGTACCTGGTCAGATGAGCACTCCTTCAGTGGCAGATTAAATTGGTCATTTTACAGAATATTTAGTAATGAATTTATTTGATAATTTTATTTATTACACAGTTACTCTTGTTACTGTTATTTAAGGTACCCCTTTCTTCCACCCCCAGCCTCCCCCTCCTGGATGATGAATGAGAAATGGCTTTATCTCTGCATCTCTTGTTTGCCTCTCCTCACTTGGAAAATCCATTTCTTTGGAGTATCTTGATGTAGTGATAGTAGATGTGATCTCCCCATTTGCTTATTACCTCAACATTTCATAAAAATGCTGATTTTACAACTTTTTCTTGCACATCTACTATTAAAGCTTGAGTTTTACTCACAGAAGAAAAATCATTGTTTCTACTGCCTCTCACTAAATCTCTTAGAGACATTTTTCTGGGCTTTCAGATATGGATATTTCAGATTCCTTTATTAATTGGATTCTCTTTTTCTTTCACTCTTTTCCCAAATTCTGTATTGGCTGTTGGAAGGGAAACATGCTGAAGTTCACTTCTTATTTAGATAGCCTATGTCAGTATAGGTTATAAATAGTGTAGAAGAATGCTAGAGAAAGTGCTTCTTCCTAGAGTTTTTTCATATTCAAATATCTAAATTTGATCTGCTGGCTCACACAGAGGCACCATCTGAATGGGGCTAGTATGCTTCTGTGAATTATCTTAAGTGTGTCCTTAAGTCTTTGGAAGTTTGTGAAATTTCTGTTTAGAGGCTATTTCATAAATATTTATGGACCCATGTAATATTGGGAAGCTCTTCAAAACTGATCCCTTTTATTTAAATTTTCTTGTTCAGATTCTAGAGAGCCTTCTCAAGTACAAAGCTGCCATATGAGGAAGATGAGTAGCAAATAATATTTTGAAGTTATATACAGACTTGTTTTACAGAAGTTAATGTTCTCAGTTACAAGTTATAAAGCTTCTGTGAGAAAATCTGTTTTACAGACTTCATCAAGGAGAATAAAAAGAATATAGGGATGACCCAGAAACCTGTACTGAGTGATCACTATAATATAATTCCTTTGGTGAGGACTTGTGACTAAAAGCACAATTCATAAGAGACGAGCAACATTTATGGTGTTAACAGCCATGGTTGGGGTGTTCTGGAGTTAACAGCCATCACAGACCTGGCCAGCACTGATGTAGGTAACATGGGGCATTTTGATAGAAGAGCAGGCAATAATGATGCAGTTGAAAATTATGGAATCTGTTATTTTGCTTTTAGGCTTGTTTGTTTGTTTTCTTTTGCTTTAAACTTAAATATGAATGGCTAGTGAAACAGTAAGTTTCAGGTTCTGTAAAACACATAGTGAGGATCTAATTCCTGTCTCAAGCTAATAGGCACTTCTCAGGGTAGTAAATTGAAGTTGTTGTTCATCTTTTTCTTTTTTTCTTTAACCGCTGAAGGGAACAGATGGCATTTTTGTGTCTGGTAGATAACCAGGGAATATTCAGTAATGCCAAAAGATCTTGAAATAAAACCTAGTTTCTTTTACTATGTCTTTCCTCATGGAATTCTTAGACACCCATTGATTTAAAAACTATTGTATAAACTGATGTTTGTCCTCGGACTGCTGTGTCACAAATTTAATCCAGAGCACTGAGAAGTGATCTATGTAGTTTCTTTGTTCCACTGGTGATGAACAAACAAGCTTTGATAGGTGTATCCACAGCCCAGGTATTTCTTGATGGATTTAAGTGATGAATACTTAATGCAACTTGAGAGTATGTTACCTGCAATTATCTGGCAGTTACCACTAGGATTGCTTACTCTGACAGAAAAAAAAAAAGTAGTTTAGATAAGACTGATAGATGGTCAAATACTTGGAAAAGTTGCTTCTCTTGTCTGAATTCTCTTGGAAGTCAGGGAATAGGCACAGAATTAAGTTCTATTTTTAATATAGAGGGATTTTGGTCTTAATTTTAAGAAGACTTAATCTTTCAATGTGAGTGGACTATAGGCAAACTTAGTCTGCTAAGTACTTATTTTGATGAATAGAAATAACACCAGCTATGCTACCTTAGCAAAGCTTTAAGGTGAAATTATTTGCAAGTTGCTGACTTTAAAGATAAAGAACCACTTCAGTGAGACAAGAAGAGAACTTTGAACCTCTTTTAATAAGCTAGGCTACTGCTGTAATGTTTACACTCCATTAATGAATCCAGAGAAATTCAGGCAGTGTTTAATACGGGACCTTTGAGCTGTACATGTGATTTGCCTCTCTGCTTTGTTCTGAAATGAGAGAATATAGATTTTTACTTGGCAGTGTACTCCATCAATACTCTGAAAGCACAGTTAACTGTGGGTCTGCTAGCAGCAGAACAGTGATGTTTTGAATGTAAACACTGTTTAAAAGTCTATTAATAAGCCACTGTGGCAACTGTAATGACCCAAAATTCTTGGCTCCAAAATTAATCCATCAGGGAAAAAGTTGCTTTGTTCTAGATAGCAAAGAGCATCCACAGCAGTATTTTGGCTCGACATGTGTTCTTGAACAGTATTGGATCATGGTTACATTTTGAAAGTCTTGGTGGTTTGCTGTGTTGCCTCATTGACTTGTCACAGAATATGCTGTTAATCTCTACAAAAAATTGGGAGGAAGAAAAGATGTGGCATGTCCATTGTGCACGGTCAGTGAACTTTTCCCCTTTTCCTTCCTGTGCTGGGAGGAGCTGTAAGTGAAAAAAGTTACTTTTGTTGAAATTAAGAAATAATAAAAGAATCACTGTAGAATTGCATCTCAACCAGAAAAAGAAATAAGAACTAGTGGTAGTTTAGACTCTTATTTAGACTATAGAGAGGCAGGAATATGTTCTGTGGCCACAGAGTGCCTAAAATGAGTTCTGCTTGTGTTTAAAAGCTAAGGGAGGAGTCTAGGAGAGCATTAGATGTATTGAGCTAATTGCATATGTGCTTCAGCTGAGGTATCAGTGTTAGTAGTTTGTATGCACAGAGCCCCAGCTATTTGTCCCATGAATTACTCAGGAAGAGTGCTACAAATGAAAGGTAAGTATTTTAAGTTTGGAGCTGAGTAATTTTTAATAGCTCTCATAGGCTTTGATTTTTGATTTTTCTTTCTGTCCCATGTTTACTGCTGTGGGGCCCTGGTCAAATGCAAACAAGCAGTCTTGTTTCTGGGGTTTGTTTCTTCTGGCATGAGAGAAGCATCGTCAGCCCATGAGCTGGGCCTTGACTATTGCAGGTTTGAATACTGAAGCCTACACATTTGGCTGTCCTTATGCTGTTTTATAGATAATGGTTGCAGAGGAAGAAAGTACCTGTTAAATTAATACTGATAAAATTATCATTGAAGTGATAATTTTAAATGAAGTGGCTTCTGCTGAAGGGCTCTGAGTTCCCTTTAATAGCTCCTGCTCTCTAAAGCCTTTAATGTTGATGTGATAGGAGTATGAACTTTTGAAGGCTTGCATTAATCACATTATAAAACTTCTTTGGTATTAGTGGTAAAATACTTGTACGTTTATAGATTGGTGCTTTTTCAACAACATGCTAAGATTTGATTTCATTAAAGTTTTGGAATGACTGTCACTCATTATTTCTTTATCCTGACATGATTTGATGCTTTGCTGGTAGGTTAGTACATTGTTAACCAGGTTTTTACTCATTTAAAGAAAACAAAAAATTAGAGAAACTTCTATGAAAAACTTGAGTCATAAGCTATTGTAGCAGTAATTTCATTATGAACTGGGTAGAATTTTTTAATGAAATGTGGAAGTATCTACAAATGTGCTCCTCCACCACGAAGTCTGAAAAATGAGGGGGTTTAAATAACAGGCATTCTTATTTCTTTTAATTTTTTGAAAAAAGCCCCACAGTCAGCAGCTGATCTGGATTCTGGGTTCTGAATGCAAAGTTAAATGTTTTTTATCAATAATGCTGCTCTGCTGTGTGTAAGCTGGGGGAGACAGAAACCTTTAACCTTTTTGCGACACCAAGTTTTGGCTCATTTCTGAAGCAGCTGAGGGTCTTATTCTTAAACATGTTCCAGGTATTTTAAGAGTAATGCAGCACTAAACTTCGAACTTAGGTAAGTTCTAAACTATCAGAGCTCACTGGAGTTCAATGCAGAGTTTACAACCGATAAAATAACTGTGGTGAATCAAACGTACAGCAGTTTTACTGCTGATCCTCACCTAATAGAGCAGACTGAACAGTACTTTCTCGAGAACAGACCCATAAATGTACTAAAGCTAGCAGCTTCAGACTTATTTACCCATATTCAGTATCTGGTACAAAGTTAATGTTGCTTCATGCTGAAAAGTGCTCAAAATATATGCATACTTGTTACCACTTGCCCCCTAAACACTGACATGATTTTTCATGTTTGATATTGATTTCTACGTAGAATTAAAAAAAAAAAAAAAGTTTGTAGACTTTATCCTGCTATTTTGTCGTTTGTTTTTTTAAATTTAATGTCCAAGCTTGCAGGTTCGTGTGACTTTCAGAAGGTGACAGTGCTGGCCAGGAAGTTTCCACCCTGTCCCCTTTCCACTGGTTCCATTTGAAGAAGACAGCTGGGGCTCTGATAAATTAATAGAATTCAAAAATATACCTTTCAAAAATAAATCAGTCACTGATCCGGATCAATATGTATCTCTACAGCGTTTGTTAAAGACTAAGTGGAAGGGTGATGTAGAAACAGAAACAGATTAAACTGGAATCCTCACAGAGCAGAAGGGTGCGTGTCAGTGTACTCTAAAACTTCTTAATATTTCGTGGCTGCTGAGAAGTTGAGGGTGATGAAGAGAGCAACAAAAATATTCAGAGAGACACAACAGTTTGGATATTCAACATGAAACTCCAAAGGGAAGCAGCTACATCTAGAAAACATGAGTTTGATGCAGCACAGCCCCAAAGGCTGTGTAATTTATTTGGAGAATTGTGTTTTGAAATCTTTCCAATTTTGTGATGTTTTAGGCATCTGTGCATGTGCTGTGTGCTTGCTTGCTCTCTCATGCTGATGTTTTCTATTCGTTTTCAAAGAACGACAAAATGTTGAGACTCAGTTATTTTCCTGTCTCTGTGTTTGTTCTAGTATTCCAAATATTTTTTCAGGAGATAATGAAAGTCTGATATAGCTTGTGCCACGTTTTTATTAGCTAATAGCAGAAGAGATAAACCACGTTGAGAGGGTGTATGGAGAGCGGTCAGAAGCAACAATTACATTTTTATTTGATTGAATTTAATAATAAACTTTCAGTAATACCTCCCAATAATTCGCACGTAGTCTGTGGTGAGCATGTTACACAAAGTTCTCTTAGGGACCTTTATGTGTTCACTGTGTATACCAACTATTTTGACATAGAATATTTGGTTATATGGAGGAGTTTCCAGGAATACTAAAGAAGAATTTCTCACAAGCTACATTTCTTTTTTAAACTCTTTTTAGTATCTTCTAATCTTGACATTTTCTTTCCTTTTTTAAACTAAAGAGTCTTTGAGTCTTTCTCCTTTGGTAGCTATAAAAGTGAATGGAAAGGTCTAGTTGATAGCCAGTAGTAGCATTTAGGCAGTATGTCTTGCCCTGTGATAAGTATGTGGAAGGACTGGGCTTACACTGCATTCCTGCTAGTTTCCTCTCTTATTGCTGACATCACTGATCCTGTTCTGCACAGTAATACTCTTGCTGTAGAAGGACCAGTGGTCCTTCCCTAACTGGGAGAAGAAGAGTCCTTGCTGTCCAGTACATGCTTATGGAGGTGATTTACTGTTCACATTTCTTCCTTTCAGTAAGAAGAAAGGGAAATACTCCTGTTTTCCAGTTGCTCTCAGAAAGATGCTTCAGGAGAGAAGGCTTCTATTACAATGTTAGCTGTCTCCTGAAGTGCACAGAAGAGGTACCCCATGAAGCAGGAGGACAGCAAGCTTGGAGGTTGATCTGTAGGTGGAGGCCAGCAAGTGGTGCTGCTATTCTCTCTCCTTCCCATGCTCAGTGACTGATTTTTGTAATAAAAAGTAAATGTATGGTACTGCAGGCTGAGCCCAAGTCCATCCAGATACTTGCTAAAGGCAGAGCTTGCTTTTTTTCTTTTTTTTAATTCAGCCCCAAAATTATCTTTTTTCTTGACTGGTCTTGGCTAAATTCTCCAGAAGACATAATTTATCTTTCTTGGACCTGTGGTTATTCATGTTTGTGGAAATCTGTAGGGTTTGGTGGTTGGTGTTTTTCCTGACTTCCTTTGAAGGGGAAAGAAATTGATCTGAGCTTTCTCAAATGACTGTATTTGTCCATCTCTTTAAAACCTCACTTGCTTTCCCCATTGCTCACAGTAAGGTAGTAGAAAGCTATTTTAATAAAAGCTTATTATTACTGTAGACGTTCTTGTTTGGTACATAATGAAAAAATAAACATTCACTTTTAAATGATCATAAATTGATTTGCTCTACCAGATAATTACTAACTTGAAGCTGACTGTTCATCTTATTAGAATCAGAAGTCTATAAATCTATACAGGTAAAAGGGTAGGTATGAAAACACTGATGATACAGTGTGGCTTATTTCCCTTTGAGATTCTTCCACTACTCCATTTTGTTCTCCTTCTTACTGGGTGTGACCCTACTTCTGTGTGTAAGGGTATATAGAATCCATGAATAAGCTAAGCAATGTACTGTAGGGGCTTTGTTATCTGTTGCAGTAAGTCTTCATGCTTAGATAGGACTACTAGCTTTAAAATTTTCAGTCATCATACAGAGTTAATTTTAATGATAGTTAACAAAGTGCAGTGCTTGCCAATCTTAGATAAACAAAACCCAACAAGCTGGAAGATCATAATGCAGAGAATTAAAACTCCATGACTTGCAGATTGATTTTAGACTATTCTCTCTAAATAGTGTTTGAACTTGCTTGCTGATATATATGGGGATAAAAAAATTAATATAAAGCTATTATAGAATAGCACTGGTAACATGGAGCAGGGGTCATACAGTACCATTCTTTTAATTGGGTAGGAAGAAATTCCACTCTTTCATCCCCAAAGGAAATACTTAATTGAAGATTTCAGTGCACCAGCAAAATTTCAGAATTTTCAAGTAGCAGTTTTAGGCTAATAGGTATTCTTATTTGGTCATCATTTGTTAGGAAAGTGACATCATTGCCTGTATTTTACAGTGAAGTTACTTTGTTTGTACTGTGGCCAGACAGCATAGTTCATTTCATCATAGTGTGCTCATCTTGATTGCAGCACATCTTCATTGCCACCTCTTGACTGGCCTTTACCAAGTCATTACGGGCAGTGTGAACTGAAAATAGAAGTCCAGCCTAAAACTCATCACAGAGCTCACTATGAAACAGAAGGAAGCAGAGGAGCAGTAAAAGCGTCTACTGGAGGACACCCTGTAGTAAAGGTAGGAAGTCTGGCTTCCCTGAATAGAAGATAATTTTTTAACTACAATTATTGGTATATATAATGCTATGAATTGTTACCTTGTGTGAAGCTTACAGTCCTTCCTAAGATTTTCTTCCTTAAATATAACTTGTTCAATACAAAAGTTAGTTTTAGATGGTTAAAAAAGTACAGTTTGCTACAGTTACAGTGCCTGTTGCAGTTTTACACTGTATGTAGTTTAATGCTTATGAATGAATTCAGTGTGCAGTAATGTATTAATATATTCAACGTGAACTTTAAGGAAGAAGGGGTATGCATGAGGGCAGGTAAGAAAAGTCACAATAGTAGTCTAGTTGGAGCTATACTGAAACATGATACAGCTTCATTTGAATCAGTAATCACCTGTCTTTTGGTGCTGAGACGGCTTCTGAATCCTATGAATGCCTCATTTGTGTATGTATTTGTTAGGTTATTTCTGTAAAATGGTGCCCATAAATTTTGTTAACTTTCACTTAACTATTTGGAGTAAATTAAACTTGACTCTTTCTTCAGCATGAACCAAAAGTTATTACTCGCAGTTTAATGGTATGTGGATGTCATTTCCATTGTGTTAACAGAATCCTGCAAGCCTTATTGTCTCCTAGAACAGTTTCAGTCACAGAATTGCAGAATGGTTTGGACTGGAGGGGACCTCAAAGCTCATTCAGTTCCAAACCCCTGCCATGGGCAGAGACACGTTCCTTCCACTAGACCAGGCTGCTCCAAGCCCTGTCCAACCTGGCCTTGAGCACTGCCAGGGATGGGGCAGCCAGAGCTTCCCTAGGCAACCTGTGCCAGAGCCTCATAGTGAAGAATCTTTTCCCAACACCTAATCTAAATCTACCCGGCTGGATTTTTTAGCACAGTAGAGGCAAGGTCAAGTGTTTATCAGGGAAGTCTGTGCTGCAAACTAGAGAAAATTGAGAATGCCTGGACTAGGCTGGAATCTGAAAGTTGGCTGGGCACATTTCGTCATGTGGAGCATTGTGTTGCTTTAGTCAAAGTCAACACACTTTTCACATGCCAAGGTGCTGGTGCTGCAATTTAACACATCATTAATGAGGGCAGAAACTTGAGAGATTCTGGCTGACAAAGTAAATGTCTGCTGAGCTTTTCTGAGCTGCATTCAGTTTTGTTTTCTTTTTTTTTTTTCCCTCTGGGTGTCTAGCCCTAGTGTTTGCATTAAGGGAACTTACAAACCTGATGTTTGTAAGATTTGACGAATATATGTAAGCTTTCTTTTGCTTACAGAATTAGATTCTTCTAAGCTGCAGTACTAGAAAAAAACAGATCTGCAATCAATGAGGTTTACACCAATGATTTTAAAAGTTATTTATTTGCATTAGAATTGTGAAATACCTTGCTATGACAAGAATGCTGCTTTAAAAATGGGGATGATGTTTATATGTCTAACAGTCTTATGCTTAAACACGTGGATTATACTATGTCGCTCTATTAAATGGATACAAATGCAAATCAGTATTCTATTTTGCAATTTTGTCTCTTCCAGCTGGATTAGAAATTAATTGTTGTGCTTGATGGGACAGAGGAGGTTGTTAGGAAACAAACCATCCATCTGTAATAGCTTTTTACTCACTGCTGGAAAAAACAGTATGCTAAGGGCCAAGTTTGGTGAAAGGTAAATATTCAATTGCTGTGAGCAATGAAGTGAAAATTACCTTATTTAAATACAAAAGTAAAATCTTTCCAGCACTTCCAGAAGCTTATTACACAAATCCAATTGCTATTACAGTATACATTACTATTTGTTTCTGACCTGGCTTTTCTTTTTGGTGCTCTTTGTGTTTATACCAATCATTTCCATGTGTGTGATCATTGCAATAAAGTACTAAGCATTTTCTTGTGTGAAATAACTGTATGTTAACCAGTATCAGAGACAAGAAGGGATGTGAGTGAATAGAGTATTTTGGTTGTAAGGGACGTACAAAGAGCATCAAGTCCAACTGCCGCATCTGCGGGTGCCTGAAGGTCTTTGTGTAATTTTGCCTCCTTCACAGTTTGTTTTGCTCTTGAATACTATTTTATAGAAAGCTAGAATATTTGATTTCTGACCTGTTACATTAGATTTTAAAATAGTACATAGCTTCAAGCCATTAATCTATTAGTGCCTGTCATTAGTCCATAAACTAATACTGTACCATACCTGTTGCTAGGAGACTAAGCTCTGACAAATTTGGCATCATCTGTTGAGTACATTTAATCAGCTTATTTCCAAATGTGAGGAAATTAAATGTGTGGGGCATTGTGTTTTGCTTTGTAAGTCCATTGACTTCAAGAAACAAAGTCTGTAATGAAACTCACTTCTTTTTAGCTATTTTAATGTAAAACGTTCTAAATGGCAGATAACTGTCATTTTAATCTCTGCTTTGTTGGTGGTATGTTCCAGCTAATCCATGTCATCTGGAACAATTTCTTTTACCTTTGTGAAGAATTTGCAAGAGAATGTTGACAGTTTTCACAAGGAAGGAATAAGTAACTTTGACAGAATGATTAGGAAAGAGAAAGGTGGCATGTTGAATTTTTGGCATCCAAATTATGTGGAATTTTTGAATTGCATTGTCAGGAGACATAGAAAGCCTCTGAGCACTGTCTACCGTTCTAATTCAGTAGGTGGGAGTACTTTACCCATCAACGAAGCTTTTAAAGAAATAGCTGCTACATTTCATCTGACTCTAAATGAATGATCATTGTTGCTTGAATTTGCCACCCTTCCCATAGGACAGATTGTATGTAATAAAATAATACTTATGATTTGTTAGAATGAGGGTTTACTGTTACCTAGAATGGTTAGGGCTCTTCATGAGATTTCACTTGGATAATACTTATGATCAAAAACACATAAGCGTTGTAGAGCAGATGGGCACATGATAAGCATCTCTCCGGGATACCTTGTGGAGAGGTTTTTTTTTGTTTAGTTTTGTTTTTACTTTTGTATTTTGGCTTTCTGATCTGAAATGACTTTGTTTTAAAAAGAGAAAATCTCGTACACTGTATTCCTGCTATTCATGTTGACTTCTGAGTTTTCGTAAGTATTTTAAATTTAATGTGATCTTTTGATAGTAAATTCTGTAAGCTGTATGGTGCATAAGAAGTATGTCCTTTTTATTTTTGTCTTGTTACTGGTGAAGAAAGTGATCTACATGATACTCTTCTTGATAACCACGCAATGTGATGTACTGAGGGACTGTTGAGCTAACCGCTACTTGTTAGCACTGTTTTGTATGCAGGAAGTACTCTCTGTTCTGTGGCCATTTACCAGGGGTTGTAGATGTGACCTACCATAAGGGCAACTTATTCTAAAACATATCGTGTACCTGCAACAGAAACTGTGTAGAAGCCCTTGGGCCCCATGCATGCAAGACAGATTTGGTTCACTGGTAGCCATTAAGAATTGGCCTGTACCAGCAATGGTTTTTTGCCCTGCTACAAAGGGTCTAGCGATAGAATCGTTCACGAATTCCTCTGCCATAAGCAAAATTCATACTGTAGTTGATTCTGCAACAACAGAGGAGGGGAAGCATCATGTAATCTGTATGGACAACTCAGCATTGTTACAGCTGAACAAAGGCTTAAGATAAAAAATCAAGGAAATGTTAAATAAAACCAAGTTTGTTTAAATGGTTATGAAATTCTAGTCACTGACAAGCAAACAGTAACCTCCTTTGTGAGGTCTAATGGAGATCTGTGGAAGAGGGACTGAATGTCAGTTCTATTTAAAGTAACAGCAGAGCTTGGAAGTCATGACTGAAGAGCTGGAGTGGGAGAAAAAGTAAACTAATTAAGCTAAAGTAAACTAATTTTGAGCTAGTTTGAAAATTCTGAAACAGGAATGTGTTCTCAAAAAGTCTGTCAAGCTCTGCCTGAGTTCTGGTGGAAGAAACTGTAACCTGCAAGAGAGGATCTAACCAAGCCATTTCAGAGATGATCTAATGAAAATAAATTAATGAAGGATTGTCTAAATGAATGTATGTTTCCTGGCCTGTAATTCTGAGGCTGTCACCTTTCCCCACGTTTTCTGTCTGGCTGATTCATGTAACTACTTGAATAACAGGTATAATATCGGAGTTCTTCCTGTTCTCTAAACCCAATAAAAAACACAATTTTCCTGTGTTTCATGACCCTTCCCATTCTTCTTGCCTTTCACATTTCAGTTTTTACTTTTCTGTTGACTTCTTCCCTGTTTTGTACATCACCAGAAGGCAGGCTGTATCCCAGCTCTAATTGCCTACTGGTGTTCGGTGAGAACAACCCCCAAATAAATCTAGAAGGCAGAAGGTAAGTCTCAGCCAGTGTGAACTGTGTAGGGGGCTGTATTGAGAAAAACAGTGACCTTTGGTTGAGATTCTAGAAGTACATATCTTTCAAGATCAGTTTGATAACTATTTAGGCACCTTCTGCTTCAGAATCCCCAAAATAGATAGTAAAAGCCATATTGATGCATCTATTGTATGTTTGAATACTTAAGCTAGAAAATGCATTAATTAACATAAAAAACAACAACCAAAAACATTAAAAAAGGCACACTGGATGGGACACAGTCATCTGGGTTTTTTATGTCCTATCTTTACTATAATGTCAAAATGTAGTATCCATTTATGGTGGGTTTTTTGTTTGGGATTTTTTGGGAGGGGGGAGTGTGGGGGGAGGATTGAGAAAGGGTTTCCTATTTCTGTCCCAGAAATGCTTGTCTAAAAACCTGTGATAGCATAATTTAGCACTGAGAGATGTTGCTATTTCATGAATAGCACTTTTTTTTTTTTTTTTTTCCAAGGCTGTAGAGCAGACTGCAGTTGGCAAGTGTATCATGATGGCTATTTAGATGTGGCTGGCAGTTCTGCACTGTGTGAAGTAGTATTATTAGTCTAACACTATTTTAGCTATGAATTGATCTCCTTTTTTGGGTAGTGTAAAATGGGATAGGAATCTGAGCTAAAACACTCTTCAAAATATGCCTGAAATTAGTATTTAAAATACTTTCAATCCTGTCTGCAAGCAGGGGGTGAGCATGTAGAGGTGAGATTTCAGAAATAGAAGTCCCAAGTTTTTAAACCTTGAAGGTTGTCCTGTTCATTGTGTAAACGTATGGTATCAAGACCAATAATACACTAATATTTGCAATTGCTTGTTTGTTTTACTTTGTTTACAGGACCCATTTATGATGACCTTTATTAAAGTTAGTTCTTTTATGAAACTTTTTTTCAAATTGCAAATGTCTGTACTATTTTAAGTTTTTCAAGTCAGTGTACTCAGTTATTTAGTAAAAGGGGAAGGAAGATGCTTTTTTTGATGTGCATGCTTTTCCTTCTCAGTACTCAGAAAGGTACATGAAATTATTAAGTGATAGAAAATAGTACTGCCCCTCAGGATGGGAGAGTAGATGTTTTGGTTTAACATATTCAACTTTGAAATTGGACATTTAGCTTTATATAACATTATAACCTTCGCAGAATCTGAATGAATAAGAAAATTGCCATGTTAGGACTTTCTGAGCCAGAGGTTGGGGTGTTGCCTAGTACGTCTGAATGGAGTTTTCTTTCATGAATTTCTTCAGTTTCTTTTAAACAGTGCACTGAAGATGATAAGTCAGCACAGCCTGCACCGCTGTGAGCCACAGGGTATGGCTATGGTCACTCTGACTCCAGTAACCTCCCTGAACTCATAATTCCTTGGGTTTATATATATGGTTTGTTTCAAGCTTTTCCAAATGTGACTGTTCATAAATTAGTCATAAATTGTACCACTGGTATTAGTTATTGTGTGTCTTTTGTTTCAAACTATATCATTTTCATTCCTTTGGATCTTTGTCATCCATTGCTTTTATTCCCAGGTCATTGCTAATGGGTGTGTTGTTCAGCTTGGCAGAGTAGCCCTTCAGGTTTAAACCAGCATCCTTCGCAGATCTTTAGGAAAGTTGCTGCACACCACTTGAAAATTAAATTTTCGTGGAGAAATGTCTGAAGAAAAAGATTCGGTTCTTCAAAGCTGTGCACCCTGTTATTACTGTCCAAAAAAATTCCAGTCTTGTAGCTCACATCTCTGTTGTCTCAAAGGGCAAACATTTCAAAGGGATGCTTTGACTTTTTTATCTTTAAATGAAATAAAAAAATATTACTTCAAATGTGGACTAAAATTTAAGCAGTTCAAGTTCTTTTGCTTTAGGATTGCTTAGGTTTTGTAGTGAATTAGACCATATCCTTACTCAGTCTTCCAAAGTAAAAGTGGAAATACCTAATTCAAGAGAAAGCTTTATCTTTCCTTTCCCCCCTAGGAAGGGGCCTCCATTCTCCTCTCCTGCCCTTTTTGCCTTGTCACTTTAATGGTGTTCTAAGGAATACAAAAGTCAATGAAATGCATCCAGCTGCCATGAGACTGTCAAGGAGGAAATAACTAGTTACAGCATGCTTTTCATATCAAGGTATTGAAAAGCCTAGGAAATGTCCCTCTCTAGTAAATGCTTAGTAAGTGCTTATAGTTCTTTACATAGCTGTTTCCTTCCATGTTTTTCATGGAAGACTGAGGATTTTTATATGAATACTGGTGCATTTGGTGAAGATATTGTTGTTAATAAAGTCTTTTGTTTACTGAAGTTATCCCAAACTTTTCCCTTGACATGTCTTGTATTTCAAGACTTTGCCCTGTATTTAGGAAGGCCTACTTGTATGTAAAAGCTTGCTTTTTAGTCAGTCTATTGTACCAATCCAGTAATGCCATAAGCAGTAAGTTAATTGCACAAAGGTGAAGGAGCACTAAAGCATTGACAGACTATTCATCTTCAACTAGCAAGCAAAGAAAAGGCGCATGGAAGAGAAGACATGAGTATTTTATAAACCCTGGTGAAAGTTTGATTAAGCATAGCAATCTCCTAATAAATGGTGGGAAGTTTTGCAAGAAAAATGCTTTTAAAATAGTCAAATGGGTTTGGGCTCTGTCTGAATGTCATTAACATCATAGTATTGCTTGATTGCTGAACATAAAACTTAACTAATTAATTAAATGGGTTTTCTAACACACACAGATGAGTTCTATTTTTTTCTTTAATTTTTAGGCTGAAACAGTAGGCATGTGAAACCCTGACATTGTTTCTGGTTTCAGTGGCGCTATTAGGTATTGGGCTTTTTAAATAAGCAAAGGGGGTATGGGTTTTGAAAACAGACTATTTCAAGTTATACTAGTATTGTCTGCTAAGGACCTCTTTACTGTGAAGTGTGTATTTTCTGTTTTATATTTTTCCTAAATATTGTTACATGTCTTAAGAATTCATAAGTTGTGAATACATTTGAGTCAAGATTGGTGATACTTGGCCTGTAACTGTAAATGGAAAATATAGGTAGAATCTTCTGAATTTTTTAAAAAGGCAGGTGGGGGAGGTGAAACTTCTAAGCATTAGAGACTAAAAAATGTCTTCTCACAAGCTTGTGGAGTGTTGCAAACTTTCCTTTAGATCAAAGCATGGAACTGGTGAGATCTGAGCCATAATCTTCATCTAATTGGGAAAAATGCTGTTTTTCCACGTTGATGCCTCCCATTTAGCAAATAGGACCTATTTGCTTTCCTCAGCAACAAAAATGTTCTTCCAACTGCTGCAAAATTTCAGGTTTAAATGCTGTGGTCTTGAGTGATAGAATTGTTCTATATAGTCTCTAGCGTTACACATTTTTTTAATATTTTCCATATGTGCAATAAGAATTTCTGAATGGTTTTGTAATCTAAAATACAGTTTATTGATGATCCAAAAATTCTCTCACCAGCTTACTGTCTTTGTAGTTCGTTGGTAAAATTTGTAAGCTAAGTATTGACATGCATGCGTGGGTTTACTGTATGCGGTATAGTAACACGACTGGAACTGCTTTGGCATGAAGCCCTTCTGGCTTATCCTGTGGTGACCTCCAGTCTTTAGCCTTCCAGCTTTAGTTTAACTTACGCATGCACTGACCTTTGCTATGGAAACGATATAGAAACACAAAAACAACTTGGCTGAGTTTCCTCAGCAGAGCAGTGGGTGGTGTATCAGTGTTCTGTTGCAGAGGAAGGTTTCTAGAGGTCAGTAGTGACAGCGTGCAGTAACTTAGTAGTTGTCTGCAGCAGGCTGTTTGTTACTCCTGGGAAAGTTTTATGTCTTTTAAAGTAAAATTAGTAAGGATTTTATCTGGGGGGGGGGGGGTTGCCTTTTTTTTTTTTTTTTTCCGTAATGTGCAGCTGTAGGATTGCACATTAACAGAGTAAGTGCTGGAAGGTATACTTGAAAATATATGTGGCGCTCAACCAGTGGTTCAAGTTGTTGTCTTCCTATAAGTGACCTGTGACAGCATCTTGGGCACACTGATATTTCAGCAGTTTATTTTAGTGCATCTGCTTCGTGGTGATTCTGCAGCACTTACCAATAGGTTGTAATTGCTGTTAACTGCCTATGGTCTATATGGAGACACTATGTTCTTATTTATATACACTGTGTATTCTTTACAAAGGGGAACGAAAGGTACAGGTACCATGGTTTCATTAGGTTCTTTCAAGTTAATTATGTAGGTATTTTCGTTGAAGAACAGTTAGAAATTATTTTTTTACTGACTTAAATGTTTGGGCTGCTCAGCATAGGGAATTGTGCATAAAACAGATGAGATAGTAAGTGTCACCCCAGTGTCAATGGTGAGCGATCAACGAGTTGTGGGTGGTTTTTAACTAGAACAGAACTGTATCTGAATGGAATGCATTTTAAATTTTTATTTTTAAACTTTGAATAAATGCAATAACTCCTCTGTAATGCAAAGTAAAAATTTATGAAGTCTCTGCTACCTTGCCAGTGTGTCACTACTCCATCTACCCATATAATATATATATCTATAGATATTGGAATATGCTATATGTATACCATATATTATAGTACCTTTAATATGGCTTCACTGCAGAGCCTTTACAGCAGTTCATTTGTGACAAATATGTAGTGTAAGCTATAGTATGGCTTTTTTGTTTGAAGACTGCTTTATACTGTTATAGCTTTTAAGTATATATGAATATATAGCTTATACTATTACAGCTTATAAGTATATATGAATATATATTATCAGGGGGTTGTCCTGATGTTATCACAGATAATTTTTAATTATGAGATGCCTTATTTATATAATTCTGTACTATAACATGCATAGGTTTCTTCTAAGTTATTATAAAAAAGTATTCTGTTATGTGACATTTTTTCGTGGGGTGCTGGATTTCTTGTTTTGTTTTGATTTGATTTGATACATAAACCAAAGGAGGGTAACTAAAGGTGGTGCTACTGTGCAGGATCTTGGGGGGGGGGGGGTATTATTTCTTCTGAAGCTGTACTAACGTAGTTTCACATCTTTACTCTGGTATGCTGATGTACTGCAGTGATGTTAGACAGTCAACAGTCTCAAGAGCTTATATTGCAAGAGCATTGTACAGGAAATGCACTTGTGAACCTACTGATACATAACTTATCTGCCAGTGGGGTGGGCAATTTTTGTAAGACTTCCTCCTTCCCCCCCCCCCCCCCCCGTACTTTGCATATACCAAGCCCTAAACATCTCCCGTCATAGCATATCTGGGTGAGCACCAAGGAAAAATGGAAGGAAAACCTGCATTAGACATGACTTTGTGCAGTTCAAATGTAGCATATGGCCATACAGTCTCATAGGCAATACCATTTTAACTGCTGGCATGGGGTAGATTTTCTTCACAAACTCCTGCTGTGTGTAGGCTCGTGTAGATGGGAGCTTCTCCACTGATTGCAGACACACCAGCCTAGTTTTGTTAGTGTCCTTACCCCTCACCCTCTTTTTCTCTCTTGGAACTATTGTGTGCACATCCATTGTTAAGGAAGGGGAAGATAGTTTTAATGGGAAATTAGCTTTGCCACAGTGACCCTATTTGGAAGCTATTCAAATTTTTTAATAGGCTTGTAATTTACATAATTCCCAGTATTAGAGTGAACACATTTAATGGATGTCATTTAGGGTGTATTCCAGTGTATTAAGATTTAATTTTAACTGTGAGGAAAATGGATGGTAGAGTCGGTGTTGAGAAGTTGGAACAAGATGGTTGCTGTGAGTGCTAAACTAATCCATGTTCTCAAATTTTCTTTAAACTCCTAAAATAATTCAGACTCATGGAAAATACAAAAATGTTCATTTGGTATTTAAAAAAAAATACTTTTTGAAAGTAGTAGTTGGTGGTTAGCCTTATATTTAAGAAAAGGAAAGATGCAGGAGTTAACATTGATCAACTTTTGGTTTTAAAAACATTTTATGTGCCAGAAATAAACCATACATGATCTCCTATTTATGAATTAGATTTTCTGTATCCTAACATTTGCATACACCAAATCTCTTAATAAAACTCATTACTGCATTCTGTAGTAGAAAAACTAAACTTGAAAATATTTTTTTTGTATTTTTAGAAACTAGGTGTATCTTAGTACAGTTGGTAATTTGGCTTTGATTAAAACCAATATCAGAAACACACCTATAACATAGCATAGCTTTGATGTAGAAATCCTGTACATAAGAATTGAGAGAGGTAAAAGTAAAAAGTTAGATGCTAGTTTGTTTTGGTAAATATTGTTGATACTGTTATTGTACTGGAGGACAGACAGATGCCTGTGTTTAGTTCTCTGAAGATATTGAAGTTTGTAAGTAAATGCTACTCTTTGACTCTTAAGTCTTTGTACTAGTTGTGTATTTATATTATGCACGTACAAGTGCAGTTAAGAGTCAACTAATACTTTAATATTACACCTACTTTTTCACCAGCTCCTGGGTTACAGCGAAAAGCAAGTAAACCTGCAGATGTTTATCGGCACAGCAGATGATCGGTACTTAAGACCTCATGCGTTCTACCAGGTGCACCGAATCACTGGAAAAACAGTTGCAACAGCTAGTCAAGAGATAATAATTGCCAGCACAAAAGTTCTGGAAATACCGCTTCTTCCTGAAAATAATATGTCAGCCAGGTATGTCACAGCATAATTTAGCTGTGTAGTTGTATGTGCCTTTTTCATTTGTGCAAAGGTGAAAGAAAATCTTGTAGAACATCTTATTTTCCACAAATATGGCTCATGACTGAGATAGACACATCTCTTTAAACATGCCAGTGTTCAGGTACTCAAAAGAAAAGGAGGGGACAGACGGTAGCTCATAAGATTGACAGGGAGATAGATGAGCACTTCTGGGATTATTTTTCCCCATGCAATCTATACATACATCTGACTCCACATTTGTAGATTGCATGTGGGTTACTGGCAGTGGAGGTTGTTTGATTTTATAAAGACAGACTTTTTTTTTTTCTACAAAAATACCGTCATATACAACTTAGCTATTTGTTCCTTGACTGAATATGGTGATTTTTAACTTGTGGTATCATAGTAGGCCTTCTCCTTGTTTTGATTATTTTATTTTTAGCAGTTGCATTAATCTGGCTTTTCAGGTCTTGCTGGATCATATGTGCCAAATAATACTTTAATGGTAAGTTACAGCAACAATTAAATAGCTCCATTCTATCTGAAGGGTCAGTGAACAGAGCAAAGTACAATTATTTGTTTATATAGCACATTTATTTCTTATGTAGACTTCTGAAGTCAGTTTACATTTTCCTAGGTGCAGACTTTATGCTACTTCTGTTGAAGGCTATGAAGCCATGGTGATGTGCAAGAGAGCACTCCTCACCAGTTTGTCTATAGGTGTTACTTGATTAAACTATGTGTGTGTCATATGAATAGCCAAGAGCTATGTGGAATAGCAGCTGGGATTTGACGGCTATGCTTTTGTCATTCTCTAGTCCTTCCTAAGACAGAAGTAAATATAGTTAGTTCTCTTGCTCCTATTGTTGATGATGTTCATTATGTTAAATGATTTACTACAAAGGTTAAACAATGTGCAATAACAACATAATCTTTCAAAGGTTCGAAAAAACAGCAGCTAGTTATTTATAAAACGAAAAGTTTCAACAGAGTACTTGCTGCTGGTTTTGACACTAGCAGATCTTTTAATCTCAGACATTTAAAATAACATTTAAAATAGCATAACATGGGGTAAAACAGAATGCTGTTCATTCTTTAACAAAAGAAAGGCTTACAGAGTGTACTTTATTAATAGTTTGATTAATTTTCTTCCATTTTTCTTCTGCTCCATCTGTCCTCACCTACCTCCAGTATCGATTGTGCTGGTATTTTGAAACTTCGCAATTCAGATATAGAGCTCCGTAAAGGAGAGACAGATATTGGAAGAAAGAATACCAGAGTGCGGCTTGTGTTTCGTGTTCACATCCCACAACCTAGCGGAAAAGTCTTATCCCTGCAGACTGCTTCCATACCTGTTGAATGCTGTAAGACTGCTTTAACTATACATCATTTATACTCATGTCTTCTGCATGTGTTAGTAATATTGTCATTCTGATAATATTTATTGTCAGAATTATATGTAACAAGTGTGTGTAAAAAGCATTGTGTGTAAAGAGCTAAATTACCAAAAATTAATACAGCTTTTTATAAAGATGGGACTTCCTAAATGGCAGCCTGAAGATTTGGAGGAAAACCAGCGTTACAGGCTTTAAACCTAATACTGCAGTCATGCAGCTAGCAGCTTCAGTGGTTCATCAATATGGGCAGAGGCAGCTGATACATCTCAGTGAAAATAAATAAATATTCATTTTAGGAAGAGCTAATACCCTTTCATTTAAAAGAGTCTATACCATTACTAGTCTTTGTGACAGTATTACCTAATGCACAGCTGAACTTCTAAAGAGTTCATTTGCTTAATGCTGACAGTGAGGAATCAAAACGTGACCTTAACCTGAATTTCTCCTAGAATTAATTTTCTTCATGAAATACTGAAGTAATTTTTAAATCAATATTCCTAAACTAAATATTTAATTTGCTGTAACACTAGGTAGAGACTGTTGGGATTCGTGGCTTCTTGGTGTTCCTTTTCTATATTTATATAATTTCAACATAATTTTAAAAACAAAGATAAATCATACAAAAACATTATTTATATATGTAAATAGATGATTGGTTTGTTCTCACCCCTGATTCTTCAAGTTAGGATCATAAAAGATATGTCACTATGATTAAAATTGAGAATAATGACTTTTTCCCTTAATTGTCTTTTTTTAAAGCTCAGCGATCTGCTCAAGAACTCCCTCAGATTGAGAAGTACAGCATCAACAGTTGCTCAGTAAATGGAGGCCATGAAATGGTGGTGACAGGATCCAATTTTCTTCCAGAATCCAAAATTATATTTTTTGAAAAAGGACAAGGTAAGTACTCTTGCTTTTTTGGCTTCAAAACAAAGCTGAAACCACAAGCCTGAGCTTAATTTTAGGAAGTAAGGACATTTCTTAAAGTAAAAAAAACAGTCACAAGGAGTAATCTGAAACTTCAGGTTGGCCATTGATCTGTATGCTGGTTGGCAATTATTAATGAAGATGTACTTGTGATTCAGGAAGACAGTTACAGATTACCTAACTTGGAATTGTGTGTATTTGAAAGATGCTGTTAACAGATATTATTGTGCATTTTCTCATTTAAAAAAAGAAGAAATTAAAAAATAAAAAGGAAATGTACTGTTTGGCATTGATGATATGTTACATCTGATTTAATTATTGCACAGGAACTGACTTACTCCTAAGCTAATGTAATATCAGTTAGAAAGTACGACTGATTTCCCCCCCCCCCCCCCCCCCCATATATATGCATAAGATTTTCGGTTATTCTTCAGGGCTGCATTTATTAACAAGTTTCAAGATTTGGCTCAGATTTGGGGTGCAGTGTATCCTTCAGCTATGTCTATGTCCAATTTGCAAACAGACAAGTGTGCATGTAGGTAAAATACTGGCAGTAAGCAACAGTATGAACAGTAGTGATTTCCTTCATGTGTGTTAAACATGTGAGTTTGACACCCATCAGTTATTTAATTGCCAAGAAATCATAGAATCATAGAATTGTTAGGGTTGGAAAGGACCATAAGATTATCTAGTACCAACACCCCTGCCATGGGCAGGGACACCTCCCAGTAAACCATGTCACCCAAGGCTCTGTCCAACCTGGCCTTGAACACAGCCAGGGATGGAGCATTCACAACCGCCCTGGGCAACCCACTCCAGTGCCTCACCACTCTCACAGTAAAGAACTTCTGCCTTATGTCCAATCTAAACTTCTCCTGTTTAAATTTAAACCCATCACCCCTTGTTCTGCCACTACAGTCTCTGATGAAGAGTACCTCTTCAGCATCCTTGTTAATACCCCTTAAGATACTGGAAGGCTGCTATGAGGTCTCCACGCAGCCTTCTCTTCTCCAGGCTGAACAGCCCCAACTTTTTCAGCCTGTCTTCATACTGGAGGTGCTCCAGTCCCCTGATCATCCTCGTGGCCCTTCTCTGGACTTGTTCCAACAGTTCCATGTCCTTTTTATGTTGAGGACACCAGAACTGCACACAATACTCCAGGTGAGGTCTCACAAGAGCAGAGTAGAGGGGCGGGATCACCTCCTTTGACCTGCTGGTCATGCTTCTTTTGATGCAGCCCAGGATGCGGTTGGCTTTCTGGGCTGTGAGCAGACACTGAAGCTGGCTCATGTTAAGTTTCTCATCGACCAACACCCCCAAGTCCTTCTCCGCAGGGCTCCTCTGAATCTCTTCTCTGCCCAACCTGTAGCTGTGCCTGGGATTGCTCCCACCCAGGTGTAGGACCTTGCACTTGGCATGGTTAAACTTCATGAGGTTGGCATCAGCCCACCTCACAAGCGTGTCGAGGTCCCTCTGGATGGCATTCCTTCCCTCCAGTGTATCAACCGAACCACACAGCTTGGTGTCATCGGCAAACTTGCTGAGGCGCACTCAATCCCACTGTCCATGTCAGCAACAAAGATGTTGAACAAGACAGAATCAGAAATGTTAATTAGTTTATTACATGATTCGCATTTTCTGGAATCCAAGTTCAGCCTCCTAGGCAGCATGGCAGCATGTAGTCATAGGTGAGAAGTGCAGCGGTTACACTTGTTTATTAGCACAGTAGAGTTCACAATGATATTGCAGGCATGTATTTCAGTTCAGGTGTACTAAAGACATAGTGTGTCCTTCATGCAGTGAAAGCAACAGAAAAATTTAACTTCTTCATGCTGACCTCATTAAATGAAAAACCAATATTAAATTTTTCACTTGAACATATAGGACACAGAATCTCCAAAGCAAGAGACTTGCAAATTTTGGATAAGTGTTTCTAAAATATCTTTCTTTAAATACAAGTACAGGTTTGAAAGCTGAGGTTTTTTTCCCCCTAAATCCATATACTTTCACTATCACTTTCAGAATACTGGAGCTCCATTAACTAGAGAATTTAAAACAAAAACAAAACCTACTAAATACTTTAATTTTTAATTTACTACAACCAGATATAATTGTGATGTCCAGCTGGAGACCAGTAATGAGTGGTGTCCCTCAGGGATCGGTGTTGGAGCCGGTCTTGTTCAGCATCTTTGTCGCTGACATGGACAGTGGGATTGAGTGCACCCTTGGCAAGTTTGCTGATGACACCAAGCTGTGTGGTTCGGTTGATAGCCTGGAGGGAAGGAATGCCATCCAGAGGGACCTCGACACACTTGTGAGGTGGGCTGATGCCAACCTCATGAAGTTTAACCATGACAAGTGCAAGGTCCTGCACCTGGGTGGGAGCAATCCCAGGCATGGCTACAGGTTGGGCAGAGAAGAGATTCAGAGCAGCCCTGTGGAGAAGGACTTGGGGGTGTTGGTCGATGAGAAAATGAACATGAGCCGGCTGTCAGTGTGCGCTCACAGCCCAAAAAGCCAACTGCATCCTGGGCTGCATCAAAAGGAGCTGCAGGTCAAAGGAAGTGATCCTGCCCCTCTGCTCTGCTCTTGTGAGACCTCACCTGGAGTATTGTGTGCAGTTCTGGTGTCCCCAACATAAAAAGGACATGGAGCTGTTGGAACAAGTCCAGAGGAGGCCATGAGGATGATCAGGGGACTGGAGCACCTCCCCTATGAAGACAGGCTGAGGAAGTTGGGGCTGTTCAGCCTGGAGAAGAGAAGGCTGCGTGGAGACCTCATAGCAGCCTTCCAGTATCTTAAGGGGGACTACAAGGATGCTGAAGAGGGACTTTTCATCGGAGACTGTAGTGACAGAATAAGGGGTGATGGGTTTAAACAGAGGAAGTTTAGATTGGACATAAGGAGGAAATTCTTTCCTGTTAGGGTGGTGAGGCACTGGAATGGGTTGCCCAGGGAGGTTGTGAATGCTCCATCCCTGGCTGTGTTCAAGGCCAGGTTGGACAGAGCCTTGGGTGACATGGTTTAGTGGGAGGTGTCCCTTCCCATGGCAGGGGTGTTGGAACGAGATGATCTTAAGGTCCTTTCCAACCCTAACTATTCCATGATTCTATAATTCTATGAATGTATTGAAAGTTTTCTTAGCTTTGTTTTGTATTATATACACACTTGGTTACATACATACATATTACTCAAAAGGTGTTCAGTTATTCAGGGTTCCTTCCTGGTTGTATAGCTCTTCTGGGATATACACTTCATCTTAATATTTCTTACTTAGACTAAAATGTATGCAAAATCATCAAACACTTAGGACTAACTGCCTTAATACATAGAGTTCCTTTTCTTCCCTAATTGTCCCTTTTAATACAGAGAGGATAAAATTTGAGCAACTTAAGTTATCATTGCTGTGACTTGAATACTTGATTTGAACTTCTGGGAAAACAGTAGCAAAATGAATCATTGAAAAGAAAAGTTGGCAACCATGTCTAATTCTTCCACATTGTTTCTTTAAATATTTAAGTAAAAGAGCTGGATCTTTTTTAATTAGCAAATACAAGGTAACTGGGAGTTTTAGGTAATGATGTATTTGAGCAAACAACGTTAATGCCTGTTAAATAGGTACTGCTGCTAAGTTGCTTGAAAAATTTGTTCAAAAACCAGCGACAGTAGTGCCGAGCATTACATTCAGGCTGAGGGGTTATGCAAAATCAGACCAGAGAGAGGGTCACTGGGCAGTTTACTTCCCTTGCACCTCGCAACACAGATGGATTGCCCAGTGTTTGAGCCACAGGGTCTTTCAGGTCAGGGGAGACTGTTTATTTTACAGGTGTAACCTGTGGGTATGTGCATGTAGGTCTGTGTTATCTCTCACATGGTGACTTCACTTACAAGTCATCAGCATGTTTGTTGGATAATCTGAGGAGTTAGCAGTAATTTAGCTACCTTTCAGAAAGGTTTTTAGAAAAATGGGATAAAAATTATCTCTGTACACTTACAGTGCGCACTGCCTCCTTTGGAATTGACTCTAACTTAACATAAGCAGCAGCAGCTTCTGTTCAAATGCAGAATCCTGTGCAGCAATCAACTTGTGGATATCATAGAAATTCCTAAAGCATCTCTATACTTTACACTTTGTTTACAGTATCTCTGTCAGTTGAATGGCCTCTTTATGACTAAAAACAAATGCAGTTGTGTGAATTATTGAAATATTTTTAAGGTTAAGTATTAAAGTATTTCAGAAAATGCTTTTTGCTTGAATTGCTTGTACATTTCTCTCAACAGATGGACGACCTCAATGGGAGGTTGAAGGGAAAATAATGAGGGAAAAGTGTCAAGGGGTGAGAAACAATTTTTCTTACTTTATAAAGCTTCCTGTTTTAAAGTGGGAAACTAGACATCTTCGTTGTTCTGAAATTCAGACTTCATTTAGTGAAGTACATCACTGGCTGTTTCAGACAGACAACTGGAGACTTCCAAATTGGCTTAATACTAAGTAGCCATTAAGATGATGCTGCAAAGGAACTGGAAATAGCATCCTTGTTGTGAATGCAGTGAAAAAACAAATCGAAAAAAGAAAACAGATGATAATTTTGCTAAGATGACAGATAATTTCCAGTGCCTTGAAATTTTTCTCAAAACAAAATTATCCAAAATGCAGTTTTTTGACTGCTTGAGTTTTTTGTTCTGGCAGATAAAGCATCCTTTAGGTGATGTGTTTGTTTTGATTAAAAGTATTACTTTCAGAACACTTGTGTGTAAAAGAAGAAAAAAAGTCTCCAGATGAAAGTATGTATGTTGCTTATAGTACTGTTTCACTGTATAATACACATGAGCTTGCAGTTTACCAATTTCAGAATGTCAGTGTGCTCTAGTTTTGCAATGTGTTCTATTTTTTCTGTAATTAATAGCAGTTTCATTTGCATTTGATATGTAAAACATTTTTGTTTCAACATTCATACAGGCAAACATCATACTTGAAGTTCCTCCATACCATAACAAAGCCATTACAGCCGCAGTTCAGGTGCAGTTTTATCTCTGCAATGGCAAGAGGAAAAAAAGCCAGTCTCAACGTTTTACTTACACACCAGGTATTGAATAAAAAGTTAAACAGTTGCATTTTAATTTGTGTTTTAAAGTAGACGTTTGAAAATGATTCTGATAGTTTTGTACCTTTGACAGGTAGATAAGACTAGTTTAAAATAGTTTGTAAAACAACTTACTTAAGCTTGTCTAATTGAATGTCTGAATTCAGAGCAATAAACTGCTGTGGTTACAGCCTGGTATTTTTTTGTTAACACTTTTTACAGAACAATTTGCATTGTACATCTTTTTAAGAATGATGATGAGTCTCAGAAGCTGCCCTTTAAGTAACCCTAGTAATGACATGGAGGACAGTGAGATCGTAGAACAACAGGTTTTACAAATTCCTCCCCCTTCAAAATGTCTAAAAAAACCCAATCCAAAACAGGTTTAGATACAAAGAAGATTAAAAAACCAAACAAAACAAACCTGCTCCTCTGCTTGACATGTACTTTCTTCTCAGAAATTCATACCTGTTTAAAGTAGTCAGAGTTCACAAGGTCGCAGTAATGGGGCTAGACCCGGTAGTACTGCTTGAAGGATGTGAAGTCAGATATCTGAAGGAGTCTTTCAAGACAGATACAGCTATTAATATAAACTTCCTGAAGCTAATATGTATGATGGCAAAGCCAACTTCCATTAGGTTACACGATTTAAAATAATTTTGCTCACTTGTGCTCCAAAATTGCCTACTTACTTTTATGTGTAATTCAAGCATGTTAGTGAGGTATCTGGTACACTTAAGTATATATGTTCTCAGGTTTATGGGGTCTTTTTCAATAATTCTTAAGAATATCAGTTCCTACGATAGTTACAAAATACATCTTAAAACTGTATTTTTGTTTGAGAAATACATATTTAGATTATTTTAATGATGGAATTAAGTAATAGAATTATAGAATAGTTAGGGTTAGAAAGGACTTTAAGATCATCTAGTTCCAACCCTTCCAGCCACCTTGCCATGGGCAGGGACACCTTCTATTAAGCCATGCCACCCAAGGCTTCGTCCAACCTGGCCTTGAACACTGCCAGGGATGGAGCATTCACAACCTCCCTGGGCAACCCATTCCAGTGCCTCGCCACCCTAACAGGAAAGAATTTCTTCCTTATGTCCAATCTAAACTTCCTCTGCTTAAATTTAAACCCATCACCCCTTGTTCTGCCACTACAGTCTCTGATGAAGAGTCCCTCTTCAGCATCCTTGTAATCCCCCTTAAGATACTGGAAGGCTGCTATGAGGTCTCCACGCAGCCTTCTCTTCTCCAGGCTGAACAGCCCCAACTTTCTCAGCCTAATGACACTGTTTAAATAAAAAACACATTTAATTATAACTGCAGCTATTATTGCACAAATGTTTTGAAATCCATTTTATCTATAAAGATATATAACAATTCATTCAACAGTGTATTTTATAAAGTTGTAATTAGGAGTTTAGAGTGTTATCATTTTTCTGCTATTTGTACTTAAAATCAGTATCTCTTCATGACCCTTTGTTACAGTGTTATCACCACTGTAATAAAGTGTGTCAGTTCATACCTGTATTATAAGAACAATTGTTGCCATCACTGAAATCAGGGATATGCTGAAAGAACTGCTGTAATTAAAACAACACACACAACTTGGGCTAGCGTTGCTAAAGTTCAGCAGTTGTTTTGCTCTGAGGCTGGGGAGACTTCGAGGCTGATTAGCAATTTCTGTATATTTAGAACAGGGTACAAATGGTTTGGGTTTCTAATACAGTGTTTTTCTTTTTGTAGTTATAATGAAGCAAGAGCACAGGGATGAGGTGGATTTGTCTGCTGTTCCATCTTTGGCCCTGCCTCACACAAGCAATGTCCAAGGTCTGCATTCTGTCCAAACTCAATTGCCTTCACCAGAGCAAGGGCATCCTCATGACAATTTACTGTCTACGTCACCCAGGAGCCTCGTGTGTCCTGTTCAACCACCATACACAGCCATGGTGACCTCGGCAGTATCCCACCTGCCACATATGCAAGGCAGAAACCTTAGTCCAAGTGAAGAGTGTCGTGTTTTGGCTCCTGCTGTGGTTCCATCTTTTCAGGTAACATCAGCACCTCCTGTGAGGCCTTCTTACCAGCCTATGCAGTCTAATGATGTATACAATGGGCAGTCTGGTCTTCCTATGAACTCTGCCTCCAGCCAAGGATTCGATGCTGTTTCATTTCAGCAAGACACAGCTGTACCTCATTTGATAAATCTTAGCTGCCAAGCCCTACCACCAATGCCGTTTCATTCTTCAGGCCCAGGTTCTGTGTCAACACCGAGTACAGCAGGACACCCACTAGCACACCCAGCTCATTCAGGACAGTCATCTTCTCACCTGCCTTCAATGGGATACCACTGTCCAAGCGCTGGGCAGGGCTCCATCCCACCTGCAATGAGTCGTTCCCTTGGGCAGTCTTCTCCCCAGCTGCAGCAAGTCCCTTATCATTCTACAAATCCAGCATCCACTTCATCCCCATCCCCAACAGCTTCCCACCCTTTGATCCATTCACCGCTGTCAGGACCTTCTTCACCCCAGCTCCAACCTATGCCTTACCAGTCTCCTAGCTCAGGACCTGCCTCGTCTCCCCCGCCAGCTGCTGTAAGTCACTCGGGACAGCACTCCCCTCAAGCACACAGTCCGGCGCTGAGTGGTCTGAATGCAGCGTCGTCACTGGTGCACCACCCCACATGCGATTCATCTCCATTCTCACCAGATGGGGCAGCTATTAACATTAAACCGGAACCTGAAGATCGAGAATTGAATTTTCAAACAATAGGACTACAAGACATCACACTAGATGATGGTAAGGGGATATAATATTTTAATACTGGGACATAACCCACATTAGAGTACAGAGTTGGTGTGGGAGGGTTGTTTTGTTTAGAGCACACTCTTCTTCACAGCAGTAAATTTGTATTATTAAAATGGGATCATATTTTCCTGTCCAAAGCAACAACTTACTTAAAACTGGTGTAAGTCTGTAGTTACACCAGTTTAAGTACTTCAGTCTAATTTGCTTGTAGACCTTTTGTCATAAAACAGGGATTGAGGATTAACCCCTACACGTTGACGCCTTAGGTATAGGAGCTAATCTGGAGATTTTTTTGATTGTCTTGTTGGTAGGTTTCAGTGAGAGTCGTAATAATACATCTTAAGTTGCAATAAATGTAGTTTGGAGTCTTGTTTCTTGGAGGGGTCCCAGTTGTGAAGGACAGGCTAGTTTTATGAAAATATTTCACAGGTATTTTGGCACTATTTTAGCCTCTTCACAGGCATTCTGTAGATCTGCTTTCATCATTCAGCACCTCCACACACAGTAGCTGTTTGCTTTCTCCTTACCACTCTAGCCACCATTTTGAGAAATTCACTTGTTTAACACCAACAGAATAAGGGCATTCTAGGGCTAAAGGCCAGGCTGTAAAGTTTTCTACTTCAAATACTTGGACAGTGTTCACTTAGAAACATGTCCAACCAAGTGAAAAACAAAGAGAGATCAGATCCTAAACGTCAGACTGTTTGAGGCATAGATGCAAAGCAATTTAAAGACCATGTCATGTTAATAGGACTGGAAGAACAGACGGTCTGGCCTTAAAAGGTGTGTAAAAGCTGTTTAGTATCAATGATGGGATTCTTACAAGTACCTCTTTTTTAGGAGAGCTTTAACTGTTGTGGTTTGTTAGGTTTGGGGATTTATTTTTTTTCAATCATCCCTAGTAATTACTTAATTGCACCAACAGTAGTGTAAAAGCATAAGCATAGGCCATCTGTTAAATGTCAGGGCCAGCCCTTGCTTAAATGGACCTTTGCTATTATTGTCTCCAGTCAGTAAAAGGAAAATAAAGGAAGAAATGCTTTTAAAGGAACAGCTTATTAGGAAAAAAATGGGAGAAATTAATATAGTTGGGCTTTCAGTTAAATGGTCACCCTAATTAAGCAAAAGTCTCTTTTTAGAAACACTGTTTATCAGTCAACTTTATGTAGAAAGGAAGAAAGAGACTGATTCCATCAATGACTTGCTGAGGGGCCATGAGCAAGGCTTTGTGAAACAGAATGCAATGGAAAAAGAAACAGCATTTTCTACTTCTGTGCTAGAGAGTGAGGAAAAATCTAATGTTTCAAGAAGTGTCATATTAGAACCTACCTTTTATTGTTTTTTCATCCTTCTTCCCTCCACACCCACAAAAAAGAAAGATGTAGAAATAAAAAAAATACAACTAAATGCAGTAGTTAAACTTTTCGCAACGTAAGTAGAAGTGCTTGGCATTTATGAGCATCTTGGCAGTTTGTTTATACTGGTTCAAATATTAAAATCAGTGGACAGTAAAAAGAAAGCCATTTTTTTTTCCCCCCATAGCACAAATACTAGTTGCTTTTAGAAACTGTTCGCATTGCTTAACACTGTGAAATGACCAAGTTGTTTCTGTGCTGACAAAGACATGGTATCATGGGAAAATCTGCAAGAGCCACACTTAGAGCATTACCGAACTTAGAGATGTATAATCCATACACACAAGTTAGATGGCCACAGTTTCACTGGTTTCTCTTTGTAAATAACTCTTGCTGTAGAAGTTTATAGTTTAATCAGCAGTTATGAGGCCTTCTTCAACTTTATGGAAAACTGTACAAAGTTTTAAACGCTAAACTAGCAATTGGCAGCAGCAATATGTTTGCAAGTGTAGAGATTACCTTCAGCTGGGTTTCACAGTACACCCACTTGATAACTGATCAGGTGGTTGGGTTTGGTTCTGTTTCTTCATTTCCAATCTGCAAATACCAATCAGGTGTCTAGCCTGAAACCTGCCATTCAAAAAATCTTAAAGGGCAGTGACAGTAAACAAGCTGCTTAGTTCTCTCAACATAAGTAAGGCCTTCTTCTGCTTAATCAGCTTTAAGTAAAAACCACATTTGGGCAGGAGCACTTTTTTATAATTTCTCTAATGATTACTGCAGTTTAAAAAATAACTTCAAAATTTTTCTTATGTGTGTAATCAAGTTTTAGTTTCTGTACAGATTGAGCTAGACACAAACAGCAAATCGGTTACTCTGTATTAATGGTTTAACACTTAAGGAAAAAATCCAAACATAATTGCATGCATAAAAGAATGTTAATACAGTATGTTCTCCCAGCTAATATATCAAACCTGAAGCTGTATTTAGTTGGAAAGTAGGTTTTTAAGGATTAGCAATTAGGGCAAATAAGCCTCTTAAAATACTAAGGCAACGCCGACTGTGAACTGTGTAAATCATATCTGGATTACTGATCTTAAATATTTAAGTCAGTAGTCTTAAAAAAAAAAAAGTAAACAAAAACTTTGCCAGCATAAATAGTCTTCTTTCTTTCAAGTAACGTACTGTTTCCAAATCAGCATACTAGATATTGCATTTTTTAAGAAAAAAAAATATTTTAAGAAATTCTAACCAAATTTGAGTGTAGTATGGATGTGCTACCTCATGCTAAAATTAGGCTTGAAATTAAAGCTGTATGGCTTGATGGAGTAGGATTTAAAATTCTTTTTAGAAAACAACCAACCAACACATTCTGGGTAGCAGTTACCTAAATCCCTTTAAGCAAAACTCCTAAAAGTGAATATTGCTGCCTCCTCAGGCTTTTTTTTTTCCAAAACACACCAAAAACCCCATATCCACTACTTAATACAGAACTACAGAGCTGCTTCATACATCAGTGCTCAAGGCAACAGCATCTGAATTAGTCTTGATCCAGCATCTCCTGCTGACATGTGGGTTCAGGACTTACAGCTCTCTGCAGAGCCAGTCATACTTGCCAATGACCAGCATGGGCTAACTTTTTGTATTCTTTGCCCTTCATTAATCAGAGCAAGCTGGACTCTGGTCAGACTAGGAGTGAAAAAGAGTTGCATCATTTAACGGCAGATCCTCTGCCTGGGTATCTGAAGAAAATATACTTTTTACCTTTTATTTCCCTTGCTGAAGTTTATGTGACTCTTCCCTTTGTTTTTCACCAGGATCTCATTGATGTCTTAAGGCTTTTCTCATCTCCACCTTGAATTTTGTTTGGCTTCTCCTCTTCCCCTACATGCTTCCTACAGGAAGCACTTTCTAATTCACTTAAAGAAATAAGGGATCAAAATGCATGAGGACAGCGAAATATGAAATTTCAGTGATACTTTGGAAAACATTTGAAATATAACACAATTTCTACGTAATTTCTACTGTATGCTTACTTAAAAGGTATTCTGTAAAACAGTACTTTTTTCTGCTTAGGTCTTTGCAGTAGTCAGTCTGCACAAGCTGATAAACTTTTGGACTAGAACTACAAAAAAGCAGGTTCTTGCTCTTTATTTGTTCCCTCTGCTTTTTCTCCTCCTCCCGCCTTCCCCATGCTGGCCCCTTTTTTTCCCCTTACCATCTTTCAGGAAGTCTGCCCTCTGCCCAGCTCCCTGAGCTAACAGCTCCCAGTATAGACAGGGCATATATAGGGCTGCAAACAGGTGTAAGACTAGAGACAGGCAGTTGGTGATCTCTGTCTTTTCCCAAATCTGTTTCCCAATTTCCCAAATTGTTGTACGTTCCCCTAATACACACCTGGCTCGGGGCAATCCCAGACACAGCTACAGGTTTGGCGGAGATGAAACTCAGAGCAGCCCTATGGAGAAGGACTTGGGGGTTCAATGAGAAATTGAACATGAGCCAGCAGTGTGCGCTTGCAGCCCAGAAAGCCAACCGCATCCTGGGCTGCATCAAAAGGAGCGTGACCAGCAGGTCCAAGGAGGTGATCCTGCCCCTCTGCTCTGCTCTTGTGAGACCTCACCTGGAGTATTGTGTGCAGTTCTGGTGTCCTCAACATAAAAAGGGCGTGGAACTGTTGGAACAAGTCCAGAGGAGGCCACGAGGATGATCAGGGGACTGGAGCACCTCCCCTATGAAGACAGGCTGAGAAAGTTGGGGCTGTTCAGCCTGGAGAAGAGAAGGCTGCGTGGAGACCTCATTAGGAGCCTTCCAGTACCTGGAGTGGGCCTACAGGGATGCTGTAGAGGGACTGTAGTGATAGGACAAGGGGCAGTGTGTTTGAACTGAAACAGGGGAAGTTGATGTTAGATACAAGGAAGAAGTTCTGTTCTGTGAGGGTGGTGAGGCCCTGGAACAGGATTCCCAAAGATGTGGTAAATGCTCCATCCTTGGCAGTGCTCAAGGCCAGGTTGGACCGAGCCTTCGGCAACGTGGTCTACTGTGAGACATCCCTGCCCATGACAGGTGGGGTGAAACTAGATGATCTTAAGGTACTTTCCAACCCAAACTATTAGACTGAGTCTAGTTATATAATTTCTCCACTCTGCTTTTCAGCAGTGTTCCTTGTGTGGTGGTTTACCTATCCTGTTGTCAAGTTTTAGATTTAAGTCTGTTCTCATACTGTTGATCTAAAATGTAATGTCATTTGCAGTTTAGGAATGAGTTTGCCTTGGATTTCATGGCATTCTAAGGTGATGAGATTTCTAACATGTACAACTGTTATTTAACCATTTTTAAGATATTATGTTAGGCCGTATTCAGCAAATCTGGATGACCTTCTAATCCTCTTACATTTTATTACTCATTGCATCTCCATTATATAAAGCTGAAGATTAGAAGTACATGGATTTACCATAAATCGTAACTAGAAATCCTCTAACAGTTGTGTACATAAAGCAGTAAGTCTGCTTTGTCAGACATACTCCATGTAGAATTCTAAGCCCTTTGCATTGATTCATTTTAGTAGTTCTGTGATAACTCTCCACTTGATGAATTTTCTTGCTGGGAAACTCGGGGTTTATTCTGCTCTTTGATAGAAAATTTGTGTGTCTTCGCAGGTAGCTTTTTACTGTAGCTTCAGCTTAACTTGTGCAGATTTACAGTAGTAACTAATAAGAAAGCATTAGAGAAGGACTGTATACGGTATTTCTCTCTATATTTTAAACTTACGCATTAACAGGTAATTTTTAATTAAGGCAGCATCCTGCCAAACAGAGCATTGAAGGTCTACAGAAACAAAAAAAAAAATGCCAAATGCTAAAGTCTAGCTTAGTGTGGAGGAGAGCATCTCAAAAACCTGTCTTCTTGCCAGTGCAACTCCAACTTAAGATGTTTGTCTGCAGCACCAGTTTTTTGCTTTTTTACTGTTTCCTAAGCATGGAACAAAATGTTGCATCTTGCAGCATGCCTGGAAGGATTTATGTGACAAGAACTCTAGCTTGCATTGTCCACGAAACTTTCAGAATATTCCTATTTATAACAGGCATTCCCAAAATTACACTAGTATATATTCTTTAGTAAGGTTGTAAGCATGAGGTCACCTCACTCAGCCTCAACACAAGGCAGAACCTGAAACACAATGGGAGAGAATGGAAATCTACTTTTAGAAATGGATGGGTGTTATGAATGAACCAGAGAAAGATCCAGACTTATCAGTAGATTAAAAGGAAGAGGTTGAAACAGGGAGAAAAGTTGAAGAGGAAGTTATCCTCTGACAGCGGTTAAAGGATGCTACAATCATATCTTCTAGTAGATTCATTCACTGTGTTCATAAAATGTGTGCCAGCAAGTCACCTGGTGAGATAGAGACTGCTGATGTGTAAAGAACTTCAGATAACTCGTCAGCCATCTATGACCATATGAAACTTCCTATTGCCCTGAGAGCCATAGGACACCTCATAACCAATTCAAAGTAAGCTCAGCTGGTTGCACCACTGCAAAAAGATTCCCATGTAAGACTTACTAGAGTAGAAGCTTACTCTGTGAGCGTAGATGGCACGTCTACATCATGTTGCAGACATTTGCAATTGTAGCGGAACTGGAAGGCATTAGGCATTCCTTGGTGACACCAGCTAAAGTATGCTTAGGTGCTTTCACGCTGCTTTCCACTGCACAGCACATGTCCTCCAGCTCCAAGGTTCACGCTTTATAATTACTATGTTAGACTGTTTCTCTTCTTGCATGAGAGAAAGGGTAAATATATGACTGAAATGAGGTGGTTCACTATGATACATAAATTGGGTGTGGTGACATAATGATGACATGAAGAGAGATATTTGTTACTGAGCCAAACAATTGTAGAGCTTGTGCTGTGACTCTGCAGGCACATTCAGCCTGTCTGTCTAGCTATATATATAATATGTACAGGAAAACTACACTCCTCCTAACATTTCAAACAGCCTTATTTTATCAGTCAATTGAAGGAAAAAAAAAAAAGTACTTTCTAGTCAAGTTGGAATTGAACCTGAAAATTCTCAAAGGAACCCTGTCCTGTGGCTTGGGATGGTAACTTGCAAGGTAGCTCACCACATCCTCAATAACTTGCCATTGCAAACACAGCGACTGGTTTTGATCACAGACCAACAGAATGAGCTGGCAGCTCTACAGCAGAGAACACTGAGGGTTAATTATAGCCTGGCAGTGCCTGTTGCGTTTTTTCTTTTAGGGAAAGTTGACACTGTCCTAGTTGCTGGTCATGTGGAGTCAAAACCAGGCTAAATATGCTGCACTAACCCCTGTGACGTAGCTGCAGGGATTCTTCACACGAATGCAGCTGATAAAGTTCCATCTGGAGTTGACAAACAAAGGCCTGTCCCTAAGGAAGTGTGCACTGCAATCTAGCCACGATGTTCTTTGAAGATAACTGATCCTCATTACCTGCAGATGCAGCAATTCATTCACCTGTCCTCTAAACCACAGAAACTCCAAGGTGGATGCAGCAATACTACGAAACCTAGACAGTTGGTATGATCAACTACCATACAGTCACATTGAACTCATTTTTGCAAAGCATATTAAAAAAACCCTAGTGCCACTGCAAACAATCTTGCGTTCTAGAATATTTTGGAGTCTACTTTTCTAAAACCAGTATATCTTTTAGGCCAAGTCCCATTGCCCACATATCCTGCTTCAGTTCAGTAGCAGTGAAGGATAGAAAAACTAAGCTTTTATCCAAATAGTGCTACAAAAGAGTTAATTGGTTCCTGTAGGAATTGGTCCTGAAAACCAAAGGTGTAACTGCAGTAGCCTTTTAGTCTGACTGTATGCATAGTAGAACTCTTAATTTTAACTAGACATACTGCTTTGACCCAAAGTAAATGCAGATAATGGAGTGATTAAAGTTTTTTCTTAACATTTCTTTCTTTAAGGGAGAATCCAAGACAAGGAGGTGATTCATAAAAGCATGTATTTTTGACCAGTTAAATAGATCTACAGGATGTCAGTTTTCTTCATTTCCATTTCAGTGTAATAGCTTTAATTTTAATGTTATATTCTTTGGGTACAAAGCACATTATAGGCTTGCTTAAGGAAGTAAAAAGCTCTCATATGTTCCTGAAATCATGAGGTAGAAAGGTACTTTTAATTTGTATTTATCTGGTGCCTCAAGTTCTGGTAACTTCAGTGCATGTTGAACAAAATCTTTATGCTATATTTCATGCTTTTAAAAGGCTGTTGCTTTATTTACCGTGATTCACAAACAACAAATAACTGGGTGCCTGAGGCCAGTGCATGCTTCATTGCAGAAGGTGCTGTCTGGAGACATGTTACGCATGACATGTTTTGTCAGGGATGTGTAAGAGCAAAACCTCAGTGCTGTCAGCAGCTTTGTTAGGATATGCAAGAACCTCAGAGTCCTTCTATGTACAAAATCAATTAGAAAAATTGCTTCAAAGCATATTTCTCTGCTAAAGTGACAGATAATCCTTATCGTCTAAGCTCTACAGACTTTATGGTGCAGAGGCTGTTGCTTACAAGAGCTAATTAACTCCACTGTCCTCTCTAGAGGCTTTTTGTCAGTGTTTGTTGTCTACTCCTTTGAAAGCCTGAGATTTAAAGAGGATTGCTGGTAAAAGTTGATTTGTTTCATCCCAACATAGTTTTCTGCTCATCTCCCTGGATTCATTATATCTTTATATGATGTCCTTTTCTTGCTGGTTGTATCATAGTTGGTGGAAAAAACATTATTTTCTTAATCTCCTATTATTTGACTAGAATTTGTCCTTTATCTACTGCTTTGTTTCAAAATGGCATGGACAATTTGGTGGCCTTCTATGGTGGGGCTACAGAACTGATGGACAGGGGTAGAGCAGTTGATGTCATCTACCTGGAATTGTGCAAATCATTCGACACGACATCCCTGTCTCTAAATTGGAGAGACATCAATTTGATGGATGGACCACTCAGTGGATAAAAAACTGGCTGGATGGCCGCACACAAAGAGTTGTGGTCAATGGCTCAATGTCTGGCTGGAGACCAGTAACGAGTGGTGTCCCTCAGGGATCGGTGTTGGGACCGGTCTTGTTCAACGTCTTTGTTGGTGACATGGACAGTGAGATTGAGTACACCGTCAGCAAGTTTGCCGATGACACCAAGCTGTGTGGTTCGGTTGATACCCTGGAGGGAAGGAATGCCATCCAGAGGGACCTTGACACACTTGTGAGGTGGGCTGACGCCAACCTCATGAAGTTTAACCATGCCAAGTGCAAGGTCCTACACCTGGATGGGAGCAATCCCAGGCATGGCTACAGGTTGGGCAGAGAAGAGATTCAGAGCAGCCCTGTGGAGGACTTGGGGGTGTTGGTGGATGAGAAACTTAACATGAGCCGGCTTCAGTGTCTGCTCCCAGCCCAGAAAGCAAACCACATCCTGGGCTGCATCAAAAGGAACGTGACCAGCAGGTCGAAGGAGGTGATCCTGCCCCTCTGCTCTGCTCTTGTGAGACCTCACCTGGAGTATTGTGTGCAGTTCTGGTGTCCTCAACATAAAAAGGACATGGAGCTGTTGGAACAAGTCCAGAGGAGGCCATGAGGATGATCAGGGGACTGGAGCACCTCCCCTATGAAGACAGGCTGAAAAAGTTGGGGCTGTTCAGCCTGGAGAAGAGAAGGCTGCGTGGAGACCTCATAGCAGCCTTCCAGTATCTGAAGGGGAACTACAAGGATGCTGAAGAGGGACTCTTCATCAGAGACTGTAGTGGCAGAACAAGGGGTGATGGGTTTAAATTTAAACAGGGGAAGTTTAGATTGGACATAAGGAGGAAATTCTTTCCTGTTAGGGTGGTGAGGCACTGGAATGGGTTGCCCAGGGAGATTGTGAATGCTCCATCCCTGGAAGTGTTCAAGGCCAGGTTGGACAAAGCCTTGGGTGACATGGTTTAGTGGGAGGTGTCCCTTCCCATGACAGGGGTGTTGGTACTAGATGATCTTAAGGTCCTTTCCAACCCTAAGTATTGTATGATTCTATGACATTTGCATTGAAACCCAGATAATGCTTTCCACTTCCTGTTTAAATACATGTAACTTTACACTTTAAACAATTAAGCATAAGTCATTCAAAGAAGTAATTTGAACTGCTTGAATTTCATAAGGAAGTAAGAACAGACTCATTCTCTCAGGAGTCACCTGTAAGCAGGGCTTAGAAATCATGCCGGCAAAGCAAATGTATGGCTCTATCCAGAAGGCACAAATTAGCCAGCTTTCAGAGTAATATTGTTAATTGTATTAAAACCTGTTCTACTAAACTTGCAGCTCTCTCTTTGGCAGGGAAAAAACTCAAACCCAAACCCAGCCCAGTATACTGTTGCATGCTCTGCATAGTCACTGATCACAACTGAACAAACACACGCTTTGTTGGTTAAAGTAATAAATACACTGGTCCACATTCATTTTTCCTCCAGGAAAAACAGTGGAATGGAGTACAGTTCTCCACTTCCTCCCTGGTTTCTCACATTGCCTTGGTCTACCAAGATCATGCTTAGGTTTCCAGCACATCAGCCTGTCTGTGGCCTGACTGCAGATCAGTACCTGGGGCAAAATGTGAAAACAGCCTGACAAGTAGAGGGGAACCTAACGTGTTGTAGCAACGGTTTCCTCTGGTGAAAGGATAGGAAAAATAAAAATAAACATGTTATTTGCTAGTACTCTTTTGACTGCCTTGTTCAGTGGAGGTGCTGTCAGAGGATGTAAGCACTTTTAATTTGACCGCAGTAAGTAAAACAGATTGAGGAAATTGCAGAAGGAATGTTCTGAACTAACATGCGTACTAAAATGAAATTTATTTAGTATAAAATTCATCATGATACAACTAGGCAGACATCCAAAAAATATTAACCATTACCTTTATGGCTCTGGCTGCTAACTGAAAAGTAACTATATATATGAGATAAGTGATATTGTTTTTAATAGGCACTCTGATAATTTATAAATAGTTACTTATGTCAACATATGTAGTAGTTGTGAATGAAAGTGGGTATTTAAAGTTAGTGCTATTAAAAGAAAATTGAAAGTCACTTCCTGGTTGAGTGAACTGTAACATCTTGGTTTAGTCCAGTCAGTAGTTATGTCTGTCTTCTTCTCTGACACAGACAGTTTTATCTCTGACCTGGAATACCAGCCATCAGGTTCAACAGAGAAATGGACTCAACATTCAGCACTCATGTCCAACTCCTATGTGGAAAATCTAGAGGGTGAGTCTGCTTACTGAAATGCTTCAATGTTTTAAGTTGGAGCATGAAGGAAAGGAGAAAGTGTTTTATTAGTCTTAACATCTACAAGTGAACAGTGCTATGTAATACTTAAGTATTGCTATAATCACACACCTGTGTATTCTGAAATAGTTGGAAGTTTAGAAGCTATGAACCAGGTGTATGCTTATTCAGTAAAAATCCCCACTAAAAGTATACGTAGCTGCAGCAGAACTTCCTGAGTGCTGTAGGATCTAGTACAACTGCAAAAGAGGATATGAAAAACTTAAGCCAGATATGTGCAAGGCTGTACAGTGGCCAGATCAGTTAACTGTGAGAAATTTAGAATGCTTCCCCTTTTTTAAGAAGAGGAAGCAATGTCAATTTAAGTAGATGGAATACAGTGTCATGCACTGCCAATCCAAACACTCAGGATACAGACTCATAAATAGATTTCTACTTGAATGTGAGCTTAAAGAGGAAGGATTGTCTGGGTTTATTTTAAGATGCTTTCAGCTTCACATTTCACATATGAGTGAGATACTTATGCAATGTGACTCTTAAATAATGATACTAGAAATTGATGCATGGTATATTGGTTGTGTTTGTGTTTATACTCATTCTTAAGTGTTTTTCACTTTATTACAAACATGCCTAAAATGCCAAAGAACTATACTGACCCTTTTTCTCCCCCCCCCATATATAAGAACATGTAACACAATTTACTTTCCCCATAGATTTTTAAACAGGAATACCTGTAAGTGTACAGTCCTTGGCATTGCTACCAGGAAGGTGACCAAGCTCTGTGTGTAGTCTTGATGAAACTCTCACACTGGGGGTGTGTATACTGATCTTTGGAAAGGAGTGAAAGGAGTTTGCACATGAAACTGAAATCACCATGTTGGTCTTTTACCACCTTTCCAAAGAGTGACATAGTTCTGCTTTCCTTACATACCAAAATGTTACTGCTAAGGCAAATAGCTACTATTCAGAATGGCAGAACTAGTTGACATTTCTACATGTTGAAACAGCAAATCAATTAGTAAGATAGCAGTTATGACTTAGATTACATCAGTGTTCTAGGCTATGTCCTGTGCAACTCAGGATCTGGTAGATACAGTATAATTGTTGAAGACCAGTTGCTCTTGAAAAATGAAAACTCAATAATAAAATAACCCACAAATACCAGTATCCTCAGCTAAAGAGTGACACACAGATTGGCAACCCCCAAATTCAGAATTATGAAACTTACACCAACAGGTCCCTTTTCAAAAGAGCACACACACAGAACATCAGACCCAGAGAGAAATACGCTTACACATAACTGCTAGCATCTGAGAAACATAGTTGAGAAACGTGGCACTATTAAAATATTTTAGGTATTTGATGTAGGAAAAATAATCTAGATAGTGTGGTACTAACGCAAGAGATGTGTTCACTCAGGACTGTGAGTAGAATGGTTCTGTACCTTGAAGAATGCTTAGCAACTAACAGACAAGCTGACTGTATCAACTAGTATGGAATGCTTACAGATTCAGCTTTCAGGCTTAAATTAGGATGAGCATAGCTTCTGTATTATACTGCTGAGCAGGAGAGCAACTGTAACTATCGTGTGTGAGAAGAGATCAGCCAATCTGCAGACACGAAATACATTAATGGAATACTTGAGTCATCCTTTATAGAATGGGTAAGTGTGATGACTTCTTCATGGAGCACTAAGTCATAAGAACCCACAAGGGGAAATGTCTCTTTATTTGGTCCAAAGGAGCATACAGGAACTGCTTAAAAAAAAACAAAACAAAAAACCCACAAAAATTTAAAATCTTCCTTTGTTTTTTAGCAGTTTCAGCATTACAGGCTGTAATGAACTTCAGAAGGGGAACTATAGGAAAACAATAAAACTTACTTAAGAAAAATCAGGTGGTCAAAAGGGTAAAATAGTTGTGAGCAGTATGAGAACTATTTATGAGGATTCAGATTAAGTGTACAACTACTCTGCAGAGGGAGAGACTGCAAATTGCTTCCAAATGCAGAGAACAGAAGAGAACATGAAGATCACTAGGTTAAACATGAAAATTACTAGGTTAACCTGTCCAACAGATGACAAATCAGTAATTCACTTAAAATTAGGTAGATCAACTTAGAAAGGTTTTTGTATTGATGTTCAGAGTTGAGGAACTAGAGATGCTCATGCCGAAGTCTTTTGGAAAAGGGACGTGTTGCAGGATCTGTCAAGTTGAAGTCATAGAATCCCAGGTTGGAAGGGACTTCAGGGGTCATCTGTTCCAACCTTACTAGGCAAAGCATGACCTAGACACTTTGTATGTCCCAGCACCCTGTCCAGCCAAACATTCCATGTCCAATGTTGAGGAATCCACCATTTCCTTGGGGAGATTATTCCAGTGGCTAGTTGTTCTCAGTGTGAAAAATTTTCTTCTTATACCTAATTTGAGTGTCCCCAGGAGTAACTGGTACCCATTACCCCAAGTCTTTTCCATATGACTCCTTGTAAAAAAGGAATCTTCATCTGCTTTGTAGCCACCCTTTAAGTGTCAGTAAAAAGGTTTCAGAACAAACACATCAGCAGACAGTGACAGCTCCCCTCAGCTAGCTGATGTGCCCAGACAGTAGCTGAGTAAGCAAGTCGAACTGTTAACTGTAATGTATAACCTCTTGCTGAAAGCCAGGGTACTGGAAGTTGGTAAATGCTCAGATATTGAAAGAAGTGAAAAAAACCCAAACTGTCTGGAAACCTCTGTAGGGAGACCTCATGATTAAAGAAAATTGGTTAGTTAAAGGAGTGGAAGTTAGGGTAAGGGAAGGAAAAAACCCTGCCTTAATTCCATACATACAGTGACAAGCTCTGTGAACTGTTCTCATTTAAAATTGTCTTGAATTTAAAATGCACAATTCTATGAAAGCTTGCTGAGTAGTGTTAAAAGCAGTTTCAGAAAGGTAAATAAGTACTAGGAATATTTACGAAGCAGAGAATGAGCAAATGCTTCTATATAGCTGTATTATATGCCCACATCTTGCCCCTGATGTGCGAAAGCACTAGATGCACACGTGTTGTATTGTGGAGTGCTTTGGTTAAGGACACCTAGCACAGGCAAAGATTTGGTACAGAAGTTATGTTGAACACACTGGGGCCCTGCAGCAAGAAAAATGAATGAGAATATGCCAAGTATAATAAAGTTAATGGGTGGCATGGGAAAAGGTAAAGTTCTTCTTGGGAAAGAAAATAATGTCTACCACATAATCATGCAGCAAGCTCAACCATACAAAGCATTGCTACAGCAATCCCTAGTTAAACTTTGGAATTTACTGTTTCAGAATGTTGCAGGTGACAGAATTTTGCACAGACCTGAAAGACCCCAGGGAGAAAAATCCAGCTGGAGCTATTTGGTGCCAAAGATACTGTGTCTGGCTCAGGAATTCCCTAGAACAAACACATTTTGGAGGCTAGTGGAACATCCTGGGGAAGTTCCAGACACATCATGATGTGTTTTCATTAGGTGTCTGCTCTTGCCAGTTACATACCTAATGGTTTGTAATCTGAACTGGTTTTGTTGTAGTTCTCCGTGGAGGTTTTCAGGCAGTATTTTTCACCTACAAAAGCCAAAAATGCATCATAACTGCCTATTTCTGCTAGAAAGTATAAATGCTTATTATAGATTACCAGATCCTGCAAGGGAAAAGAGGTCACTTATACCATTCCCAGTAAGGCGTGCAGGTTCAGGAGTTGCTTGTATTTTCCTTTGTGGAAGTACAAAAAAAAGCATAAAATACTTTTCTCTTAGCATTCTTAGAGATAGTGAGAGTTAAGTACTGAGCAATTTAGAAGTATGCTCGTATTTAAAAATATTTGATTTAAAAAGATAAAGCCTTTACTTCTGAAGTTAGAACTTCAAACACCTATCTTGGAGATCATGCTGCACCTAAATGTTTTTTTGTCCTACTGTAAAATACTCAGTGAGGCAGAACAGGTATACAAGTTGACTAACAGATTATGGATTGGTCTCACACTGAGAGAATAAATTCAGGTGAAACTGTAGAATTGACCAGTGGGAAAAAAGCATAGATTTTACAAACATATCAAAGCACCAGTTCCTCTTTTAAGAACTTGCACCTCTAGATTTGTTGGTTTTTTTAAAATGTATCTGAAACACTCAGCAACATATATAAAGCACCAGCTTTCATGATGCTGTCATGCTTCATAACACAAGAGCTTTGTTCTGTCTGAATCTAACATGGGTAACTTTTGTAGGTGAGGCTGGTCAGTACCGCTCACAGGATGCATCTCTCTTAGAACACCTGATAAGATCACCACTCTTAGCTCTGTGTGTTGCTCACTGCACAAATGTCTGATCTGTTCTACCTAATTTTAGTTTATCTTAAAACTCAAGATTACAAATTGCAAGTTTTAAGAGATCTTCATGACCAATCTGGCTGTTCATGCAGCAAACAGGTGGAACCGTAACTGTCAGCTGTCCCAAGAGAGCCTTCAGTGACCAAGAAGTAAAGCCCCTGGCTTTGAGAATAAGGAGAGAGGGGGAGGCCTCCAAAGAGCTGTGACCCAGCTTTCTATCAAGGTCTGACAGCTGGGCATGTGCAGTCAGTGAGGACATAAAAAGCAAACAGAACACTATGTGAAATCAAAACAGTGGGAACAATCCAGTCAAGCAGAATTGGTGGTTGCTCTTATTTTACAAGCTTGACAGCAGGTCCAAAAGTGGGAGCTGGTTATCTTTACTCTGTTCTTCTGCTGGTACTGATGTTAGTGTGCCACTTCATTTTTCTGAGAGGTTATAGGGGCTTGAGCCTCCGGCTGACCTCCAGGGCTTTTCAGTACGGCACAGAAGAGGAAGAGCAAAACAAAAGAGAAACACCACAGAAAATCCTTTTTCGGTACAAAACTGCGGTATCAGTAGTATTGACAGGTCGAATCTAATCTGGCTGTAGCAGATTTTCTCCCCACCATGTTCAGTTCTGTTCTGCGCAATCTATTTTTGACTATTGGTATAAATTTGCCAGCCAGCTTACACAATGTGTAGGCACTGGGAAGAAAATGGTAAACCTATTGCAAATAAAGTAACAGCTGAAAATCTGAAATTTGGGATAACTGCCAGAGAAGTCAGTTAAATAGAAGAAAGTTGTTAAAATAATTTCCATTTCACAGTCCCATATGAGTAACATAATAAAACATCCCTGTATTGCTGTTTGATCCGTGCCGTTTCTGACAAACAGGTTCTCGAAGTGCAGTTACCAGTTTTGTGGAGGGATCTGCCACACCTCTATGCAGTATTGTGTGTGCCACCCCTCTGTCTCTTGCTGTGATCCAGTCATTGTTTCAAGATTAGCAACCTGGCCTCTGTTACCATGTAAAACATTTGATAACATTTTTGATGTTGTCCACTCATTTGACACTGATCATCCAAAACAATTGTAGGTGTGTAAAATTCTGTGTGTAACATATTTCTGGATTCTCATCTCTTGACAGTAGAGCTCCAGGGTGCACTCAGACTGCCTGGCACTAAGCATACCCAACAGGCATGAATTTAATCTGGGGGCAGTAAGAAGGCAGTAGACTGAAGGAGTCAAGGTCCTTCCCACATAACTGTTCACCTCCATCTTAAGTCCCATGAGATCAGCTCTCTTTGAAGAGGCAACAGAAGAATAAATTACACAACAAACACAAATTAACCTGGCAGACAGACCCTACAAAACTTTAACAACATGGTTGAGATATGGGTTCCTGAATCCCAAACAAGCTCTACAGCCTTCCCCTAGAAACTTGTGCTAAAGAGAGAAAGGAAATGCTATAAAAAAATAAGGGCATGTACTGAAAGCACCGTGCGTCTTGGTTTCCCAGTATCTAGTTGCTAACTGAATGGCTTTTAAGGTTAAACAAAAAGACATATGAAATCTTTCTAACTGTATTTCTAGGACAGCGTAGCCCATGTGCCCCACGGTTGAAAATGGGAAAGGTGAGATAAATGTTCTTCTGGAAGTATAGACTAGAAAAGAAATTTTCTTTGCTTCTAACACATTATTGGTATAGCCTGAGCTCTGTCCTTACTCAGAACTGTTGCAGTTGACTTCCTTTCCCAATTTGTCACCTAAAAACTTGAATTTTACTAGACAACATTATAAAAACCTGTGTTTATGTTCATAAATTAAGTTTTCAGCATTAATCTCAGACCACTAAATGTTCTGTGATTGACCCTTTGTGGAAGAAAGTAATATATCCGGCATTCAATTGCTAACCTTTGGGTTTTTATCTCAGTCTTTAAACAAATACGATTTTTCTCTGTCACAAATTAATATAAAAAGGAAAACACGATAGGTATGGTTTCATCTTCACTCTTGTACATTGCGATGCAGGATTTTAACTCTTCTTACTGACTACACAGTTTACATTTTAAACTTATTTATGCTACTCCATGGTCAGAAAGACAAGTTAATTATGCCAGTGCTGGTAAACATGGGATGTCCTTCATATAAAGCTAAATGTTTCCCAATTAGATACATAGAGGCATCTCAGGATTTGGTACCTTAAAGCCGAGTTGTACAGCCCTTCAGAGAGCTGTTCCAAAGGACTTCCAAGCTGGTTAATTTTGGTAAATATCCAGTATGGCTTCTTTACAATGTTTTTCTCAGGCTGCAGAAACCAGCCTTCTCTGGAAAAGCTGCTCTCCTAGTTTAAACACCCATTCTCCATCTGCTAGCCTGTATGCTAGCTCAGGACTCCACAGGTTCTCTCTCATCCCTTCCACACCTCCCAGACATGTTTGGCACAGCCTTTTGGGCAGCCAGCCCTTGCCCCCAACCTGTCACTGCAGCGCCCAGCACTGCCCTGCCCAGGAGCCAGGTTGCTGCTTCACAAAGGTTGGAGTGCTTTGATCTCAGCTGCTGCCTTCTGCAGGCAGGGCTTTCTTTGAAGCCCTTTCACCATCATCTGTACATAATCTAAATCAACATATAGCATTCCCAAGCCTGCAGGCTTCCCCCATCCATTTGTTGCTTACAGATTTCCAAACAGCTGAAATGGGACACTTGGAAGGTATACCGTAAGGAGGTGTGTTAGGCAGGCAGCTATGGTCTGTGAAAAGTGGAAAAACAACTTTGCCAGATGCAGCAGAAAAAGGACTGTGGTCTTTTATTCAGGCCTGCATGGTGATCTGACAAATACCTAATGAGATGCACATTAAAATTATAAAATAAAAAAAACGCACACTGCAATACTGGTTGGGTTTAAAAATGAGCAATCCTTACAAAATCACTGTGGCAAGTAAATACTCCACCAGAATTTTCTGTTGGGAAGAAGGCCAGGTATTGCATTTCCCTTACAAATGGTAGATGTTTCTAATATAAATCCAAATAAGCCCGAAAATCTGTATTGGCCACATGCTAAAAATGTTGCCACAAAAAAGTTCTCCCCACTGCAAAAGGAAAGGTGTGACAGAGCCATTGCACTAAGCTTCTTGTAAACAAACTGGTGATTATTTTAAAAACAAAACAGCACAACACAAACAAACCTCTGACTTTAATGTCATACTCTCCATAATGGATTATGCAGAACTTTGGCAAATAAAACACCACATGAGCAGCTATTGTATTCCCAGTGTAACATGATGTAAGGAGGGTTTACCGCCACATGGCTATGTGCTGATCAGTTAAACATTCTTGCCTGTGGAAACTACGAAACGTTGCAACAGTATAGACCAGTTTGCCCTGACATTGACAGTACAGATACATGTTCATCTATCAAAACTTAAAGGGAGTAACCATCCAATTACAAAATATAGAAAGTGGTTTTATTTAATGTTGTTTTTTTTTTTTTGTACCACTCATCAAAGTTTTAGTAGTACTGAACAGCTGCAATATTTGACTTGCACAAACCAACGGTTTGGTCACACAGAGTAGATAATAGCTGTGAGAGGTCCTGTGGTTAGAGCAAAATAAGAGTGCCTGATAGAAACCAATGGAACATAGTTCTTGTAAGTGAACATCTAAATTCTGTTTAAAAAAATAAAAAAGTCTTGGTTTTTAACTGCTGTTTGTGTATGCTTTGTGTTAGCATAATAAAAATACTTGAAAGAGTATCCTATCTGCAGTTACACAATTTCAGTATCATAGTAACAATTAAGTTCATTGAATGAAAGATTTTTTGAAGCCCAGTAGATTTTAAGTCTTGTAGTGCTCAAGGGATTTAGATACTACATAGCTTGTCTTAACCATCTGAGCCTTTGGGCTGCAGTAATGGGCATTTTTAACAAGCTGTCCTTGCGCTCATGCAAGAGAACACCATTGCCGTTGATTGACCTTTAGATAACAAGTACCTCTTCCATGGTTAGGTGCAGTTGTACGACATAAAGTGGTTTTAAAGCTTTCCTAACTAAACTAAAAGAATATAGACAAACCTTGGTATCAGAGTTGGATTTTATGTACATTATACATACTTCAGAGCATTCACAGTATTTACTGCATTTTCTTTCAAACCCACTTATGCTAGTGCTGCAACAAAAGATGAAGCTCAGACTGTTGAACACTCTTTAAACATTAAGAGCAATTGACACTACATTTAGATTAACTTTGTTTAATTAGATTTTAATTAGATTTTAGATTTTGTGTTTAACTAATTTAGATTATTTTTTGTTAATTTTTCTTCTACCAAACTGGAATGGTTAGTAGGAAACTAAATCCTGCTATGAGAATGAAGGAAGCATTAAGAAGGGTGGTGAAGTGTATCAGTATTGTTCTGTAAAGCTACCCAATAGAGAACAAAAGAGTGAAAGCCTAGGTTCCAAATCTGCTAAGATTTTAAACAGAAGCACCTTACTAGCACAGCAGAAGTTCTTATTTTTACTAGGAATAGTCCTTACCCAACAAAAGGATCCCATTAACTGCCTGTTTATAGAAGGTCCAAACAAACTGTATTAGCAGTTTTTTTTTATTACTGTAATTCATAGTCCTGCTGTATAAAAAATACTGTATACCTACTGCCACAGAGTCATGGAAAACAACAGGATTGACTGCCTCTTCTATTAAATAATTCTATTTTGGTTATCATCTAATATTTAGCTGAAATTTGTCATTACTATTTAATGTGATTTTTTTTTCATCTCCACTTAAAATATTAGTCTCTTTTCATAAACTTACCATTGCCCATTTCGTAAAATGGATATTTATATCCCTGTATTTAGAATCATAGAACAGTTAGCGTTGGAAAGGACCTTAAGATCATCTAGTTCCAGCCCTCCTGCCATGGGTGGGGACACCTCACAGTAAACCATGTCACCCATGTAAACCATTTCTGCATATCCATTAAAATAATTGATTTTGTCATCTTCTGAAGTCAGTTGGACTGCAATCGATTACCCAGGCTTTAGCATACCACTTTAAAATTTCTTTTTGTTAATAACTTAAGAGCTGCTTTGTCATATTCACCAGCTGTCCATCACTTGTAAATAGTAACATTTGACTGATCTCTGCTGAATTTGACGCACATACACAGACACACAACCTGATGTGACCTGCTATTAGTCAATCTTAATTCTTCTCTAAAGAAAAGTTGACTGATAACTATAGAAGATTTTATTACTGCAGTTTCAGAAATGGAAGTATCCAGAAAACTTGCTAATTAAGTAGGTATCTAGTATTAAAAGAATATTTTATCAAACCAAATCCAAGTTCTGTAAGTAGGTTGAAAGAGCCAAGAATTACTGGAGTTATTTGTTGTGTCTATAACAGCCTTGAACAGGAGGAGTTGTCTGGAGACACCTATGCTGTGCCTTTCAGTTACCTCATTGTCATGAATATGTATGTGCTTATGTATGTTTGTTTTTCAAGTGTTTTAGGGATTTTCCAACATGGATTATGGTATGTGCAAAGTGTAATACTAAGAGTAAACTGGACTTTCTCCCCCTCTCTTGCTCAACTGTTACTGAATTAAGTTCCTTATTAATCCTCTGTTACTTAGCTGCATCAAGGCTTAGCACTAAAATGTTTCTTTTTAAAAGAGACACACTGATGAATTCTGCCTTCCGGAAAACATAAAAACAGTTGTTTTTTTTTTTTCTTTTTTTCATAGTGAATGAGATTATAGGAAGAGATATGTCACAGATCTCAGTGTCACATGGAACAGCAGTGGCCAGCCAGTCTGCACGAACATGTCCTGGATCTCTGGAGGCAAGAATATCTGATGGAATCCAGTAGCGGATAAGCTTGCAACTAAACGTCCATGAAAACATTACAGTTTCTCTGGATATTTCTTCGTCTTTTTCCTCTTTAGACTTACTGTGCTTCCAACTCTGTGGCCTTTATGAACTGGAACAGTGGATCCTTGCAAAGCCCTTTTAGTGGGTTACATTTTTGATGTAGAGACAGAGCGTTTTAATTATAGTTCCTCAAATGCTGTAAAGAGACTTCGTAAAATGGACACACAGAATCTACACCAGATATTTTAACTCTTTCAAAGTTATAAACAAGCTTTGCTTTTTTCATTTAAATAGAATACTTTTATATTGTAAGTGCTTCAGATGTGTGGAGATGTTAGTTTGCTCTTATATTATTCACAGTACTGAATGGGGAAAAAGATCTAATACACATCTTCAGTGTGCTGCTTTCCCTTAGAGGTAGTATAGTTTGTAACTGATGATTTGTAACACCTTTCGGTCATTTTTGAAAGCCTTTAAAGCTTCTATTGTTTAATTATTTTTTTTACTACAGTCTTCCAGTGGCAAATCATACCTGTCATCTGAAGCCAATGCCATGGAAGCCATTGTGTATGCAAATACTGTAGTGTTTTCTTTCTTAGATTCATAGGAAGCAAAGCCAAATGTAGATCTGCACTGTTTATAAACTGAAAATATTACTTGATAGGCTGCAAAAAGACCATTCCATCATGAAAGTGTTGGGATAGAAATGACATTCCAAAATTTAGCTTTTATAACTTTGTGGATAATCTTCCTGTTCTTTATTAGCACAAGCTCCTTCTTGAAATAGCTTTTTCTTAGTTAAATTTGTAATCAAATTTAAGCAGTAGGATTTTAGATTAAAGAACAGCAACATCAAAGCCATGATACAGGAGAAATTTCAATATTTGCTGAGGATCTAGGTGTTCCTGTTATCCCTGCAAAATAGTTTTGAAATCACCAATTCAGTGGTATTCAAATTTTCCATGCAATAAATGGTTTGATCACATCTCTATCTTTTATATGCTGTATGCCTGACTATGCCACTTGGAAGTGCTGAGGAGATGACAGTTACAGTTCCTTAAATTTAAGCTGTTTATAAACGTCAGTTTGCTAAAAAGTAATTTACTGTGAATTAGGGATTCGGGAGTGTAATTTCACCCTTGTTTAATTGTGAATGTGAAAAGCAGAAGCTACCAAAGAAACACACAAAATTCATAGCAGCAGTAAACTTTGTGATGTGTTCAAAGGGTGCATTTCCTTTACATGCATAATCTGATGCATTTAAGACAATCTGTTTACATAGTTATTAAAAATCTCAGGCCCCTATGATTAGAAACCTAGGAGAGGATCTGAAACTGCCCATGCAGCCCACAGATGTTTCTGTCCCCCAGAAGACACTGTCATTTACAAAGCTTGCTGACATGGAACACACAGGGTACAGCAATCGTGGCAAAGTACGATTAGAAATACACTGAACATCCAGATACTGAGGGTGTTAGTTCTAGTTCCCCATTTGGGTGAGCCGTGATGCTCTAATGAAAATCAAGACCAAATACACTCAAAAATTTCCAAATATAGGAAGTGTATTTGCACTGAAACTAGTTCAGACAATTGTGGACCTTTTAGTGGTTTAACATGTGGAGCACATGACTCTTTCTGTAGAAAATTTTACAGAGATTCTTGAAATGTCAGTAAAACGGTCTTAAAGTGGATACTAGAACTGCATTCTAGTACCAGTGAGAGCAAACATGTATTCTACTGCTTTTGCATTTTGGCAGATGGTCCCAGGAAAACTTTCTATTGAGCCTTTTTGCAGGCACAACATTACACCTATATTTAAGTCAGCACCCAAGCAATACCATTAAAGTAGGTGTAACTGCATCTTTCTAATAAGCTGAATCATGAACTTTTTAGAAGACCATGTATTAAGCGGGTGAAATTATAACTCTTTAGTATATACTTTCTTGTAAGAGTGCAGCCTAAGGCTACTATCTTGATGTTTCACAGAAATTGCAGACAACTTAATGCAAGGCCACAATGTGCATGCTAGGAATCTTGAACATCCGTTTTGTGAATACATTGTTCAATGGTGCGAATCTTCAAATTTGCAAGAAAAAAATGGGCAGGGTTGTAATCTGAAAAGTGTGTTGTATTAGTCGTCCCTCAGCGATGGTGCTTTACTCTGTCCTCTACTCATTTATGTTTAAGATCCTAGAGAAGGATTCACGTGCTCAGAAATACATCTGCTTATGTTTTTAACACCTTCAAAACAAAACAAACCACACAACACTGTAATTGATGTAATTGTTTTTGGACTGTGTGCTGGTGGCAAGGCATGTTCCAATTTTCATTCGTGTGTTGGGTCTTTTGCATTAACCGTTGTTTGTAGAATTCTAACTGAACAAATTTCCATACTGTATGGGATTTATGCTCCCTAATCCCGCTGGTACAGACTCTTATTGCAAGTTCTCCAAGTAGCTGGAATTCACACTGTACCTAAAATATGGGAGCCCAAACAATCCGGAGTTGCTATGCACTAAATTTTCTGATGCCTTTAAATACCTTGATGCCTGTAGACATAGAGATGCTTTCCTATTTAAAAATGAAATAATAAAAAAAAAAAAATACAGCTTTGGATACTAAAGCAGTCTTGTATTTGCCTTGTAAAAGCTTCAATACAAGGGACTTAATTTTATTTTAGCTTGTGTGATAACATAGGTAAAGACTGTTAATCTTGTATAATTTTAGTGATATAAAAAGCACACAATCTCTATTGGACTATGCAAATTGAATTAAACCACAGAACCCGACAACTGTTGATATTTTGTTGGCATCCACTTCCTTACCCTTAAGTCCTTTCTTCTCCCTCAATATTTTCCAAAAGTTTTTAATAATTTAGATGATTATTCTGAAGGAAAGCCTTAATGATGAAGTAGCTTTTCTATAAGTAGGGTCAGAGGTTAATGTTAAAAACAAAATGTAATATTCATCCAGGAGGGAGAAGGGGTGATTCTGAAATCACCACAAACTAGCAATCTGAATTTCTGTAGTAAAACTTGCTTACATGTTATCAGGGGAACTGCCATCCTTTTTAAACCAAAGAATGAAAATAACATCGCAGTTTTGTTCTTATACAAACAAAGCTTTGAAACTCTATTTTTGATATTCATAATGGATGTCGTTCCTTGAGGTTCAGAAATTGTTCAAATTGAAGTTTTATATTTAAAAATGTGGGACAATAAAGATTAAGTAAGTTCTAGATGTTTACAGAGCCTTGTATTGTAATTTCATGTACATTTTGTATTTTAAACATTTTTGTAAGTTATGATTGCAGTGCTACTTGCAGAAATAAAGGGAAAAGCTCGCATTTAGGCTCCTAAATCATAGTGTTCAAATAAATAAAAAGAATGCAAATGCATTGTCATTTATTTAAATACAGAAGCAAACACAGGGTGGGAAGAAATTCCGCATTTGCAATGTAGCTGTAAACAGCTGTGCGCAGTTGTGCCATAGGAGATGTAATATTTGCCCTAGAAAAGTGGTGATTCCAAAGCAATGATGAGAAGAGTTTGAGGCTCAACTGAGAGCCAGCACAGTGAGCATATACACATGTAATGAACAGCCACTAGTGCTGACAGTGTACCAGTTTTCAGAATAACTGGTGATCTCCTATTTGCATTTTTCATTGTTTCAATTAGATGATCAGAAAGTTATTCTGAGAAATTACTCCAGAAATCACTGTTCAGAGAGCACATCATAAACAGTAATGGCCATTCCTGAAAGGTATTACCATAGAGAAGATGCAGTTAAATTGTTTCAGAAATAGATGTAAAATTCCTGTTACTCTGCATAATTTGCCAAATCTCAGCTGAACCAGTAGAACTGAGGGAAATGCGTTTGGAAATAGTACAGTTGAGTCAGGCCTTAAAAGCTCTCTCTCGATATTAGTGCTAGTGAAAAGACTTCTATTTTATCTCGCCTGCAGCTCTGTTTACAGGGTCCTTTACTTCTCTGTGGAAGTAAATGTAAATGTAGACAAGTGTTCTAAACTCATCACTGAAGCAGAAGCTCTGGCCTTTGGTTGGCAACACATACCAGCCCAAGCGCAAAAAGGAACAGTGATCACACAGCGATCTACACACATTGCCCAGGGACAGCACAGGCCAGTTTGGTGTTAGCCTCTTACTTAGAGCGCACATCCCAGCCGATTACCTTCACCAATGTTTTTTATCTATAAATACAGCAGAAAGGGGTGGCTGCAGTGCCAGTAAATGAATGCAAAGTAATTTTATCTGCTTTACTAAAAATAGCACACACTGTTCCACGTTTTCTAGTATGATCACCCACTATGTAATTAGCATGTATCAGCACTAGTAATAATCCATGGATTGCCAGCATACACTTTAGTGTCAGTTTAAGTCTTCTTTCAGATGTAAATAGGCTGAAGGCTGACTCACCAAGATTGAGGGGACAGAAGAGGTGATAGGATGTGCAGTAACACCAGGGCATTTAAAGCAGTGTGGCTAACCCTGAGCATTCACACTGACACATAGATTTGCAATACTTTATCCCAGGCATTGTAAAAACACTGCTTCTACCTTGCAGAACACTGTTTTGTAATTTCAGGTAACAGAGAGGAGGAACGCTAGTTGCTTTAGAAGAGTAGCCAGAAATTCCTCTTCATTTAAGACCCAAACCCAAAGTAAGTACGGGCAGAAATCAAGGCTTTTTACTTCTCTTACTGTAGCTAGTATTTCTTTACAATATTCCACTGCATTACTTGTGCTGCCTACTCGCAGTGTTGCTGTATGCCCCAAATCCAGCGCTTGTTCTACCGTAGGCAATGAGGGAAGATGATTGAGATATTTTACAAATGGTCCCCCCACCTTTTTTATTTATTTGGCCTTTGGCTTTAATTAATTTACAAGAAGAATATTCAGGAACTAGCTACTGCTGTAGTGATTAAATTATTAAGGTATGTGAAAGGCCATTAAGAGTGTCCTCTTAACATAGAAAAACAACATAGAACAGAAAAAGTATTTTAATACATTTAAAATGCTGCATAGTTTTGCATACTGACTTCTCTGGTAATGGAAGTTTATTCTGCCTGCTGAAAAGACTAATGTTTATCAGTCACACCTGGCACACAAAAAGCATTGTGGTTTGCCAAGATTTTCTAAGAAACAAATTATTTTATGATAACCTACTGTTACCTTGTTACCTGTAACATCTGCTACATGTAAAGAGAGCAGAAGGTTAAAAAATGAGCAGACCTTAAGATTAAGGGGCAGCACAAATAGGATGCTTGCTTTGCAAAGGCTTGTACATACCATGAATTTTATTTTAGAAAATATTGTCAAGCTATACAAGTTATCTGAGCTGTGTCTGAAAACGGAGTGATTTTTTATTTGTTTGTTTGTTTATTAGTATTAACATTTATTATCTTTAAATATTGTCTGAAAACAGAAAAAAAACCCAAGCCAACAGTTAACCAACCTCACCCCTTACTTACTGTCACCGTTGTGACACCTGCTGGTAAGAGCTGGAAGAGTGTTCGTAGTCCGTGCTCCCATTGCAAAGGCTCACCCTGCCCGCCCCCCCCCCCCCCCTCCTCCCCCCCAAAGCCATTTGACACCTTTATTCATAAAAATACCCAGTTAAGTGTTGGCACAACTGTTGTATATCACAGAGAAGTGCCTACACTTCTAGAAGGAAGACAGAAGAAAACTATGATCATGCTGAAGGCAGCTGAAGAGAAGGCACGTAACAGAGCTTCCCAACGTGCTAAGATAACTTCGTCCTGCCTGTCCTCTTAAAACACTGCAGAGTGAGTTAAACCTTCCGTAGAGAAACACTCAGAACATCTCTCAGAAGCCCAATCACTAAGACACGATGATAATGAGATGCAAGCACTTAAGAGGAGGGTAATAAAACTGGGTGGGAAGATAAGCAATGAACAACAAAGTCTTAGTCACCATTTGTTTTGTTGGCCAGGCTGTGTTTAGGTGCAAGGTCATTAATTAACCAACCCAGTCCTGTTAAAAGTAATTATTGTGCTCACATTCGTATCTTTCTCAAATGATGATTTGATGCCTGAGGGTCTCAGCCCTTCCAGATTTATTTTGAAAAAGCCAATGCTGCCATTAATCTTCTCTTACAGAAAGATTCATGATGACAAAGCAAATAAAAAAGGCAAAATTATTGATGATAATCACCGGTGCAGGCAGGAGCTGGCTTATCTGTAGAGATATAAGGGAACAATGAAAATCTAAAGAGTTGTGTCTAGAAAGAATCAAAAACTGTACAGCATGGAAAATTCCTGAAGATTGGACAGACTGGTTCTAGGTAAGGCAGCAGAGAGCGTGGCCTAAAGGGCCAGAAAATGGATAGGCAAGGCAGCCTGAAAATAATAGTAAAGTAGTTCTGATCAGAGAGGTCTGATCACTGCATTAGGAAGTTCAATGCCAAAAGGTAACTCTGATTGACAATTCGTATTACAAATAATTGACAGCAAGTATTTGAACTCCAGATGCTGTTTGTTGGGTGTTTGTGTATTGTTTTTTTTCCCCACCAGTCATAGTAATAAAACTCCAATTTTGTTCCTAGGATCAACGCACTTCCTTCCTGTCATGTACTCACACTCTTTCCTATCCACCTCTAGTATACGAGGGAAACTACCATTGGCCTGTTTTTTTTCTGTAATTTTTAATCCTGTCAGTTTTCAAAGAAAAGTGATGCACCTAAAGAGGACTCTGACATTCCTAAAAATACTGCTTGGGAAAGCAGTGTTGGACAATCAGTGGTATCACATGGAATAAGAGGGAAAAGGGAGCAACTACTTTTAAAAGTTCTCATGTCTGGGGAAGGAGAAATAACTGGTGACTTGGGAAGTACTTCTTTTAACAAAAATCAGAAGACAAGCAGACAGTTGGTCAGGCCAATTTTTCCAGAAAACAGGTAGCTTCAAAAAACAACAAGCACCTCCACACATTAACAACTGTAGCACCTAGTATCAAAGCCAAACTTCTTAATATGCTTGAGTCCCTAAGCCAAACTTAATATGCTAGATATTCTGTGAGCAGCAACAGTAAAGCTAGCACAGCACTGGCTTTGATACCAACATCAGCTTTGGGGATTTAACCTGGTATCAAGCACTTTTTAGGTCAAGGCATGAAAAGTCGGGGTTGCCTTCCTAAATTTTATGTAGCTTGGTACAAAAGGTGTGATGGATTTGATACAGGGTTAACCAATGTACAGGGGGGTTGTACAGGGGGGTTGTACGGGGGGGGGGGGGTGAGGGGGGTGTGGGGGGTGGTGGTACAAGGGGTTAGAGGAATTTGCTTGCTTAAACAAAAGTATTGTCTGTACCTATCATGCCTACTAAGCAGAACAAAGGCACTATCCATTGATAAGGAAAAGCAGACACCTGGTTCTATTGACTAGGAAAAGCAGAGGCTTGATTCTACTGATAAGCAGCTATTGATAAGGAAAAGCAGATGCCTGAAGGGGGAGAAGCAGATGGTTTATGCCTGGGACACCGACCAAACCCTAAGGCCATACGTGAAGACTAAAAGGTGAAAAGTTCAAGAAGAGGAAGACTCATTTACTTCATCTTGAAGACCCCTACCTACAGGAGGAAGACTCAGCTACTTCATCGTGAGACCCCTGCCCATGACCAGAGGGGGCACTGCGCAGGCGCAAAGGACCTTCTAACTCATTATAATACGAAGCCGGGATAGGACATGAATATGTATAGGCGTGTTGTGCAACCTTATGAATATATATAACTTTAGAGAATAAATGTAGAGGGAAACAACACTGAGGTACGCATGACTTTGAGGAATTATCCCCGTGCGTCTCAGCTGAATAAAAAGCATACCTACTTTACAACTTTAATGAGTTGTGGAGTCTATCTGTGCATCAGATTCTCCTTGCCAAGATGGCAACAACACTGCAAGAAGCAACACAGAATAGCTGTGTCTTCTCCTGGTTCTCTTACACACATGATGAATTTTTCTCCACTGCAATAAAATGATCTGTTTGTAAATATTCCATTAATTCCCTGGTGTATCCAGAAGCCAAGTTGTACTTACAATGTGCTGGAAAAGGTCAAGGCAAGCTTTCAGAAGTCAGTATGTCACCGTTCTCAAGTAGGAATTCTGTGAGTGTGATGTAAGAACAGATTTTTCCAGTCTTCTGTCATTTGAACAAATGCCTTGAAAGGCTGCACAACCTTATCCAACACACTAGTTTTCTATGATTTAACGAGTTATGATTTAGTTTTAAGGTCTGGCATTGTAAGAAATGCATCATAATTAAGGTGCAAGCATTTACAAATCAGAAACAGTTTCAGTTCACAGCAGACATGCAGATTGCCAGTGTAGCTGCCATTAGTTCAACGTGTGCACTGCATGCATTTCATGCAGTGTCTCTCTGTCCACTGGTCACTCATAAGATATTGATCTTGGCAACTGCTGTTGTAACTTACAACAGTTCATATTCAGGTCTGTGCTGTGTGATCATTTCAAGTTCTTGTAGTAGTTGTTTCTGTCTCTACTGCGCTAATTGGCATGCTTACTGTTTTGCTGACACACACATCTGTGCAATTACATGTTCCCATCACTTCTTCCCTTACCAGGAATGAAAATTTGCCTATAAAATCTGGAACAGAAAGCAAATATGAGAGGTCAAGGAAAACTTTATTCAAGTAACAGCAAATACCACCCTGTGGCATTTGCCTGGCTGTAGTCACAGTAGCTGGATGAGCAGTACAAGACATCAAGCCAATAGGACAAATAAGGCAATACTGAAACTGAATTAAGTGCTACTATGGGATTATTTTCTTTTAAGGATATGAAAAAAGAAGCTGTGCCAAGAATGTCAGCATTGCCATCTGACCTCACCACTGACAGAAATTTTAATGCAAAAGTTGCACAAACAAAGAAACAAGCAATCCAACACTGGCCAAATACTGGGCTAAATGACATCGTGGTTTGGAGAGACAGGACAGACATACATTTTGCAGCTGTCAACAGAGTTTCACTGAGAGTCTTAAATTCTGATTGTCTGAGCCTAAACCCTTTGGAACTAATCCAGCTGCTGAAACCACACTGGAGGCCAATAAGGTTTCCTTAGCTAGAAAGGATACAAAACATACAGAATAAAAAGGAAAAGAGAAAAAAAAAATATTTTGGTTGCTGAGCAGGTCTGTCTCCAATTGCAGTCTTCCGTTACTACAAAAGGTTAACCTCAACTCCTATAGCAGAAAGCAGAAGACCTCTCACAAAGTTCTTAGCAATTCTTTTTAGATAGCAGTTAAGCTGTATAAAGCACCCTTTGGGTAAGCAATAGTTGAACATATCACTGGGTAAACAGGATATGGTCTAGTGTCTGTTGTTCAATTTCCCTGTGCCAGTTTTGCCCTCACTCCTCATTCCCCTGCAGGGACTGTGCCTTCATTGCTGTGTATCACTTGCACATACATTACACCATAGCTCAAGAAATTTTCCAACAGAACAATAATTCTTTGCTGCTCAAACAACATCCAGACTAGCCCTGTAAAATTCTATCAATTGTAACACAAAAAAATACCTTTTGGTTAGAAGGACACATCCTAAATACAGTACAATACTGAATGACATTAAATAATTAAGTTGCCCAGAGAAGTGGTAAACACTCCATCCCTGGCAGTGTTCAAGGCCAGGTTGGACAGAGCCTTGGGCGACATGGTCTACTGTGAGGCATGTCTGCCCATGGCAGGGAGTTGGAACTAGATCATCTTAAGGTCCTTTACAATCTTAACCATTCTATGATTCTATGATTCCTTCATAAACAAAGTAGCAAAAATGAAAATAGCAATTAAATTCTACCTTTCCACTCAGATTCTAAGCTTTTAAGCTACACTGTGTTTCTTTCATCCAAGATACATTGGGTAGCTTAACCATCAAAGAAGGCCACTTGGCAGACTGTAGAGATCTGCTGTGGATGGACCCAAGCAAGCAGAATTAGAACTGGATATCAAGTGATATCAAAAATTGCTCAGTGGTGATGTTAAAAATAATAAATGGCATTATTGGGATGTGTGGAGCTTGCTTGTTCAGCTGTTCTGGAAGCATTCCTAAAGCTTTCCATTCAAATCAAGCAAGCACCTTCAAGTCTTCATTTGGTATTGCTGGAACTCTACTGAACCAGATAGATGCAATCAAGTTTTCTACTCTCAACAGCAAGCTGACTTTTGTAGGATTACTTTTGGGGTATTTTTAGAAGGCAAATTGCAGTTTAGGAGAGGGGGCAGGATTGCTACATCATTTAGTCAACAGAGATCCCATGTTTATGCCTGCTGTTCTAGTTGCCCCTAAGAAGAGCCAGAGGTAAGAAAAAGGTTCACAGTTAGACACAACCCACCTTTTCACATCAGGACTCTGGAGTCTCTTCTGTCTAGTAAATGAGATGCAAGAGCTCACAAAACAGATACCTGAATTCAGATTATAATTCATGAGCTTCCCAAAGGCATACACATTGGGCATAAAGTGAGAAAGCACTCCAGCTTTAGCTTTCTATTTGCAACTAAGAGCAACCACAGGTAGTTTGAGTTATTTCTCCCCATTTGTGTATTTTGGGCCATTTTGTTCTCAGCATAAATCCCACAAAATAAACCTAAGTAGGAAGAGGTGAAATCTCACATGCAGAAAGGTCACTGAGGAAAACAGAATTGGCTCACCTGCACTGAAACAAAGTTAATCAGGAGGTTCACACTTCTAGAGTGTCCCTTTGTACCAAGGTCCAGCGAAGCCACTGCTGCTTCTACTTTTAATTAACTAAGGGCTGGACTATCCTACACCTTTTCCTGACCATAAGCTAAGACAGAAAATAGCCTTTCCCAGAAAAGACTAATGGCATGGCAGCTAACCAGGATATAATGTCTCCAAGTCCCAGTTTCTGGTACTACTACTACTGAGGCAGTCATGTATACCTAATCACAGGGCTGAGGAGAACAAAGCAGAAGAACATGCTAGGAAACCTACAAAGAGGAACGGTTAAAGTGTGCTACCCCAGAGCGGTGAGCAGCATCCAGGCTCTAGAAAAAGCCATTCATAACTACAGCATGTGGCCTTCAGTGTACAGGCTGATACGGAATACAGGGCCCCAATGAAACTGTGTTCTGCTGCAAGGGGCAGTATCCATAAAATGGAGGGGAGAAACCCCACTGAGCAAAACCTAAGCAGTAAGTAAGAGAACTAATGCTTTATATGTGGAAACATTTACATACATATGGAAGGGAAATAACCTTTATTCTAAAAGAGTGGCCCAACGTGTCAAGAAAAATAGGGAGGCAGTAGGAAAGATTAAACTGGTATAAATCCTCTAGAAGACTTGAAAGGAAAAAAGGGAATAATGGCTGTAAAAGGTAAAGATGCTCCACTAAAAAGGTGGAAGACACAAAGGCTAAACCCTTAATAAGCTCTTATCAGAAGGGGAAAGAGCAAAGTTGTTTACTGCCCAAAAGGAGAGTGCTCTCACATTGTATAAATGCAACTAGACTAAGCATGGGGTTGGTTCTTTTTTTATTTCTATGTCTTTTATTGAAAGAAAAAAATGAAAAAGACAAAAAAAAAAAAAAAAAAAGACCACAAACATCAACATAGACTGTAGACTTGTTTGGGTTGGAAGGGACCATAAAGCTCGTCTAGTTCCAGCCCTGCTGCCATGGGTAGTGACACCTTCCACTAGATTAGTTTTCTCAAAGCCCCATCCAAATTCAACACGCATGTCTCAGGGAAAAGCTGAAAGCATACATGTCGGAGAGGAAAAACAACATTTAATAACTGTTTGCCATACTGGAGGATCTGCTTGGCAATTGGTTACCGATAACCAATCGGTTGAACTTGAACCCCAAGGCTTTCAGGGAGCAGAACATCACAGCACTGATTAAGCTTTGGTAAAATGGACAAAGATGTCAGGATTTACTAATTTTTCAGTATCACTGTATCACAGAATTTGTGCTATAATTTTGGGTTTAATCCACTTTCCATTATGAGATATCTCAAATAAATGCAAAACACTCCTGAAGTCACCAGCAAGACAACCTCCACTCAGCTGGAATGCAGCAAGTGTTTAATATTAATTACAGGAAGTCAAGAAAGAAGTATAACAGGTGATAGCTGAAATACAGCTGAGTTTCAAGTAGGTATTACATAATTGTCCAAGTTTGTGCAGGCCACTAAAGTAAATGTTTTCTTAAGCAATCTTCATTTGAATTCCGTCAAGTTATTTTCTACCATGTCCAACAGAGATAACATAAAACCTCTGTTAAGTACTGCAATCGCCAGTTCCCAGAATTCAAAATACATTTTTTGTTGACATTTCAGGTCACATATATAAAGCATTTTAGAGTCTTACTTTAGAGTCTTGCATTTTTTAATCTCAGTATTTGTCAACATACCACATATTGATCATGAGTTGTTCCATCACTGATCCTTCCTGTAGCTCAAACTTCCAACCATTTATAGCTTTATCAATTATTTCCCTCCCTACCCGCTCAGTGAGAGTCACCATTTAAAGTCATTCCCAAACCAGAGGAAATTTTAAGCGGCACTGGAAGTATAGCTGCTTTTTCCTCCTCCATGCAACAGTGTGAACCCATATCAGATTCATCTTCGGAGGAGAAGAGGACCACCAGTGACCCTCTTGGGTTAGGAAACCAAATTCATAAGCCAGGATTAGAGAAATTCAAGTGATGGGCTTACAATACGTCCCCAGTTCTCACATGAAGGAAGCAAGCTGCTAAGCAGCAAACACCTGGGGAGAGGGGCATGATACAACTACTCAAGTGCTTATATTACCTGCAACATGTATCTGCAATGGCAATAATGCCTCTTGTCAGCTTTTATATTACAGAGTGTTACCTCACTCCATCTGGTTGCTATTATCTTGCGTTTACAGTCCTTTTCAGCTCCAAAATTCTGCTTTTGCTCAAAGAAAGCCAGGTTCATAATGCCTTATTTATGCCCCAACATCAAATTCACTTAAGTGACAGACGGTGGCTGATGAACCCTAGAAATTTTTAACATGCAATTATCTTCTCAGAGTTTCATTAATTTAAAAGTAATCAATAATTTATATACAAACAATTAATTCAATGTCCCTCTCTTGTTCCTACAACAGTACAGAACCATCCAAACCACAAGAAACAATTGCTTCAAACACCAGCCATGCTAAACAATTGCAAACAAGTCTTCAGTCTCCTTGCCACAAAAGGTACTCCCTGAAAGACAGCATTACACATCTGGTGGTTTCTACAAAACAAATGCATGACTAAAGGACAGGAACATGAATGTGCATTTGTGAAAGACACTATTAAATCTTACAGAACAGATTCCTGGTATTTCCAAATGCACCACAGTGCATGTCTCAAAAAAAATTGAGAAACAATAACAAAACCAAAACTCTACAGCCTTATTTACCTAAAACGTAGTGGAGAATTTTGCATGGAGGAATCTTCCTTTGTAAGACAGAAGATACTTGGCAAAAAAGGCTGGATTCAGAGGCACAGCCAGGTAGGACTGATGATTCAGTGAAGGCTTTCAGGAAGAAAAGCCATTCTGAAAAGAGAAAAACCCTTCAGGAAAAGCATTTTCTGCTATAGCAAGGTTAAGAGGAAATCTTTGCTGTTTCCTGACTTTTGGGAGCTTTCAAGTTATTTTCACTGAAAAGTCTGCATAATTAAGGCTGGCCTTGGTTAGCCTTTCAGCAACTACTGTAGCCACTCAACTGGCTTCACACAGCTGGAGCCATGTTTACAACAGCGGAGGAGCTGAGCTCTTCTCAGAACATGGTGGGTGGGCTGGGAGCAGTAGGCGCAGAGTGTCCTCAAACTGTACAGCGCAAACTGTTCACCAGCACCAGGACTCCTCTCTGTTCCCACCCCTCACTTAAAGCCAAACCATGCACCTCAGTTTGTCAGGCACCTCTTGATGCTTCCTATAAATATCTTCCCATCAGCATGTCCTCCCAGAAATGTCCATTAAGCTATTCTTACAGCAGTGCAGAAAGGATTATTTATAAAGCTCCACATTAGCAATCTTTTATAAGATGCTGCAGCAAAATAAATGCAAAGGCACTTGTTGAAAGGGAGGAATGCTTTCTCATCATGAAGCATCATCAAGAGGGCATTATCTTCAATATTTTAATACATTCAAGTCAAAAGGTTATGTGTGGTTGGGCTATTGGTCTGAAATGGACTGCAGTTACTGTATTCACCTAAAAAACTTTTTTTTTTTTAATATTTCTTGAGCTTCTAAAGGGAAGTCTGAACAATGGGGGTTATATTTAAAAAAAAGAAAAAACTCTTAGTAAAAAAGTTACAAATTTATTCACTGCTGTGATACTATGTGGAAAAGAGAGGTGTAATTTTAAACTAATTAAAAATTATGCTTAAAATGTACCCAAACGTAATCAAAAGTAGATGAGCATATTTCAGAAAGTCAATTTAGGGCGTATCAGAGGAGACCTGGGCAATGATGGCTGCTGCTTTGGGCAGATGGCTCTCCCAGACTACTTTTTCTGCAATCCATTCAGAGAAAGATCCAAAGAAATCACACAACAGGTATCTTGATGCAAAAGGCTTGGTGCACAGGGGTTATAAAGTGGGTATTGTCCTGATTTAAGCCCAGGCCATCAATCAGAACCACAGAGTCTACTCCCTGCTGGCCCTTTCTTCCCCCTGCTCCAGGAAGGATGGGAAGGAGAATTGAAATAATGTAACTCCCACAGGTTAAGATAAGAACAGTTTAGTAACTAAGGTATACCAGAAACCACTGCTGCTACCACCAAAATAATAAAGATAAAGGAAATAACAAGGGAAGAGAATACAATTGCTCACCACCCGCTGACCAATACTACCCAGCTTGACCCCTGCAGTCAACTAGCATTTCTGGGTAACTGCCCCAGTTTACATCCTGGGCATGATGTGCTGTGGTATGGAATACCTCTTTGGCTAGTTTGGGTCAGGTGTCCTGTCTCTGCTTCCTCCCGGCTTCCCCTCCTCCCTGGCAGAGCATGAGACTCAGAAAGTCCTTGGTCAGACTAAACATTACTGAGCACCAACTAAAAACATTGGTGTTATCAGTGCTGTTCCCAGGCCGAAAGTCAAAAACAGAGCACTACACCAGCTACTAAGAAGGAGAAAAAATGACTGCTACTGCTGAACTCAGGACAGGTATGTTCTGAAGAGGGAATATACAAAGAACAGGCCAGAGAAAAGCAAGACTCTTGCATACAAAACAGTCTAGGCTGTGCCACAAGGCATTCTGGAAGAACAATTTGAGAAGCTACACATGAGCATCAAAAGGTAGGAGAAAAGCTTTCCTTGCACAATAATTTTATTACGTCATTTGGGGTATAAATTGCCACTTCCATTTCCATACTAAACAAACTATGCTTTACTCCTCTTAGCACAGCAAAGCCACCATGGTAACAGGGAATAATTTGGATTGTTCCCCATAGTATTCATGGTCACCTATTTTTCAAACCTTGCCACTAGTGAAAAAGTTGCAAGGTTGAGATTCAGATCCTAGAATTTATTTGTCATTCATAAAAAATATCTTGTAACTGTATCAAATCTGGGTGCTTGAAAGGCATGAAACTTTACTATACAATTCCTAAAGCACATCAGCAGAACCTATTTAAGAGAGAAGGGAGAGTAACTGGTGTTCACTTCAACATTATATCTGTCAGTGAAGCAGACTGTCATGTCAGTTACCATTCTGCGTAGTACCATTAGTAGCCATGCTATCTAAAGAATATGGATCTGCAAAGCACTGTGTGTTACTTGCATTAAGAAAGGTACTGAAAAAACTTAGATATCAGTGTTCCACTGTTGATCTGGGGGACTAAGAATGGAGTGTTTTCAATAATGAGATACAAAAAACACCCTATGGTTTATGTGGGTAAAAAAAAAAAAATTAATTATAAGCCACAGAATCTTATTTTTCCTGGGTACACTGAACAATGGAGAAAAACATTCAGTTTGTGGGGGGAGGGCAGTGGTTTTGAGCATTCAGGAAAAAATGCAAGTCCTCTTGCAGAAAGAGTTTGCAGAGTTCGATTTTTAGTGGTACAGTCTGTTAAACACAGATTTCTCCTGTATTCCTCACAAATGCTATATCTATACCTGATATGAAAAGGAATATTACTGAAATCAGTAACACATAGGAATGAGAAGAATTTAAGAGATGTGCCGTGCTTGCTAAACAGAATTCAAAAGTCAGTCTAATTCAGCAATAGCTTTTCTGAAGAATTTCTGACTTGAAATGACAGAATTACAAATTCAAAGGTTCTAAGATCTAAGGGTGCTACTTCATTACCAGCTCCATAATTATGCCTCAAAGTTAAATGCTGTCTGCAGTGGCATGAATAAAAATGCCATGTTCCCTCTGCCTAAATAAACTTTGTTTTATAAGGATGAAAACTGAGGTAATGGCATTAGAGCAGCTTTTCCTTGTCCCTTCTGATTTCAAATCCAATTTCCTATTCTATAAGTAAAGGCTAAACCTTCATTTATGCTCAATGACAGACATGCAACAAGCACTACAACTGTATTCAGCAGCCTTTCCCCAACTTTGGTTCATCATAATGTCTTAAAAAAAAAAAAATCTAGAGTCCATCATTTTATCATCAGCTGTGACTCATGATCACAGCAGCTCATGAGACTGGCAACAGGAACAGAACAACCTCTGTCCTTCATCCCTCCTTGTCCAGCTTTTTGACATAACTATAGTCAGTGCTGCTGAGGCTGCTTTGATGGCAGTTCCAAAGCTACCCAGCTCAAAGCTGGTTTAGTTAAATCTGCAACATGCTTTGACTGATCTTCCTCCTCACTTTCACTGCTCTATTTCTGGCTTGTCCGGAATTACCTCAATAACAGTCTGCCAGCAGTAATGTCCTTTTCATCCAGCTCATTCCATCCTATACACAGGATTGGCTAATACCACAGACTGCCTCCTTAGCATATTTCCAGCCTGCTTTTCCTGTTTGCAACAAGCCAGAAAATCATACCACCTACTAAATCCTTAGAAGAGCAATGTTAATCCTTATGCCACTAGCCAGAACAGTCTAGTCATTATCAAGTATCCTTTGAAAGCAAAAATACCCAAAATTGAACTTGCCCTGTAGCTGGAAGGTCATCAGGCCTTCTTTAGTTGTGAGTTACTACACTACAACACCATTGTGCTATTTCTTCAGAGTGGTTATATTTCAAAAAGTACTGGATGATCTCCTGGTGCCAGTGAACAGAATAGGAAAAAACTCAAACTAACAAACATTCAATATTGCCTTCAGTACATTCACAATTCCCCCTGCTGTAGCACACTGACTGTGATGCCACTATCAGTGTCTGGGTTCATGGCGTTATAATTTAATTTCTTTCCCAAACCAGTTCCAAAACTCTCCACAACCTGAAAGTTCAGAATCCTTCATTTTCTGGGCCTTACTTCTTACAAAGGAAGATCAGGTAACTGTAATAAAACCATTGATATGCTATTGTCCCTCAGTCACCAATATCTTCTAACTGAGTGAAAAAATTGAATTTTGAGACAAGAAGTCACATTTCCCTGAAAACATGGAAACTGGCATCCTTGTAAGCCTTTTCTTCCTCATAAGCAAGAGAAATGGTCTATTATTCACATGAGTAATTATAGACATAATTCAAACTTCTTACCTCTTGTTTAGGATGTACCTACTTATGGCCTGCAGACCATCACCTAACCTTTCGTCCAGATCCCATCAGAAATGTCATATACTTGACTTCTGATAAGCCATTTTAGAAGGACTTAAGAGGTAGATAGCACGTACGAAGCATACAGCATTGTAAGCAGTCTCACAAGTTCTATTCATCAGGCATAGATTACTTCAGTGTCAGTAAGAATTAAGCAAAATTGATTACATTTTTGAGTTTCTGCATTGCTTTTCAAAGGAAGTTGTCCTGACCTTCTCAAGGGCATTTTAAATTGATCCCGTTACTGCCATTAATATTCCATGTAGTTTGTGTGGATTTTCATAGTAAAATTCCTGATTGCACAAGGACTGCATTGCATCAAACAAAAGAAAGACACACCTAATCCAAGGGGAACTAGACCCGTATTTTCAGAGCATGCTTAAATAAGAATTTATGGGATTAAGTTGTAGCAACAAATGTTACACTCAAGATGAGACTCAGACTGCCTTTTCTTCATTTAACCTCTCATGCCTTTGCATGCTTTTAAAAATTTCTCTTCTCAAAGCTCCCAGAGTGAAATTTTATAAGCTTCTTGCATATGAGTATACTTTTTAAAAGCTAGATTCCCATGAATTTTAAAGTATTCTAAGTGATTTTAAAAGGACTTACATGCACATAGCAGTTGCACATTAATTTTTTGCCAACTTCAGCAAGCAGAAAATTAATTGCTGATAACATATTAAAAACAAAGAGCAGCAACAAAACAGTTTACAAAAGTTACAACACTGTCACAGCCAAGACAGAAGTAGAGACTACTACATGAAAGTGATATAAACCAGAACAACTGCACATTCATCAGGTCTATTCTAAAAGCTTCACCCCCAAAATAAAACCAGCGCAACATGTTGAGCAGTAAGTAAAAATGTGAACTACAAGGGAGGAATGTTCTTAAAGGTCTACAAGCAATAAAGGCTCCCTTGAATGTCCCCATGCTTCTGGCCGAGGTGGGCTGCATTCTCATAAGTCTATTCTATTGCTACTAGTCCAACCTTGCTAACTTGTCTCTAACCTGTCCTGTTTCCCACCATTCCATTGTACTTCCTGCTACCTCAACATTCTTAGTGCAGGGTCAGAAGTCTGAGTAAATAGATACCCATTATACCTACAGGAATAAGGAGAATGAAAAAAAAGAGACAGAAAACCCCATAGCATTTTGAAACTAGAAATTTTAATGTCAGAAATTAGGGGTTTATATATGCTTTCACTTTAAAATATACTTCAAAACTGAGCTTACTGTATTTTTTCTAATGAAACACAAGCTTCTGTCACAAACTCCTCACTTCAAGAGGTAATAATTTTTTCTTATAGTTCTATTGTTATGTTCATGTTTTAAATGAGTTACAAATACCCCACTCATTCTTGAACTGTGTGGGAAACCTCACGACACCCAGTACACGGAATGCTTCGAAGCAACAAAAACCTACAAAGACAACTCACGTGTTCAAGGGCTAAGGGTTGTGGGAGACAGTGTGTGTTTGTTTAATTTTTTAAATAGCAGAACTATTGACATACAACTCCCCATCCCCCTAGTCATTCCTAATTTAATGGAATTTGCTCAAACAAGACAATCCCAAAATGTGGCAAGTGCTAGAGCAACACAAGAAGATCTAATACTAAGCATTGAAAACCCCTCCCCATTTTTATGAAATTTTTTCCTGTACACACTCTAGCTTGAGTGATTAATGTGCCATAAGATCCTTTACAAAGAGAATTTCTGAAGACTGTTGGGTCATGGTGCTCAGCATAACCAAAGGACAAGGGGAAATTAACACACACAGGATGATTCAGAACATCAGATGGAGGGGGAAAGTAAATGTCAAGTTAGTTCTTCTCATGCTGAGCTTCACCCCTCCAAGGTGTATACTCAGTCTGCTCTGCAAAGACAGCTTCAGGAGAAGGGCAAGTGCTGGTGTCCCTGTATGTCTGGCCACCATGCCATGATATCCAGCTGCTGTGGATCTGGAGTGGGCTGGAAACAGGTTTCAAAACAACAAGAACTCTGCCAACTGTAGTTTATAACCCCCCACAATGAAGAGCTGAACAAGTTACCACCTCTTTGAGAGAAACCCTGCCAATATTGAAGCCATTATACTGCACAAGGAAACCAAGAACCAACCACCAGGCCAAGAGCAAGTAAATCAATCAGCAAAGCATGAACACCACTCTCAGATCTAGCCACCAGCTGGGAGCAGAGAGCCATCACAATCAAACATATGTCCAGCTCAGACAGGGTTTTGCTACCAAATTTTAATCAATTGTAAACCCCTAACTTTATACTATTGGTATAGATTTTTTTTTTTTTCTTAAAGCCAGAAGACAAAAGAGTCATTCTGCTTTCATTTCTTGGTTCCTTAGTCTCTTGTGTTCTAACATAGTGTGTTCACACCTGGATCACGCTTAAGAATGCTTGGTTTCTCCAACAATTTCTACTGGATTTGTAAGATAATTCAAAATTTTCTTTTTGTACAACAGTTTTAAAAAGTTTATTTTTCCAACTGCAGTCAGATACTACTGTAATTTTCACAATTTGAAATACATTTGTACATTTCAAAGCAACCCTATCAAATATCAATGAACCCCATTCTCTGGAGAGAACATTTAAAATAGAAAAATAAGAACAAAATTTAAAAAAAAGAAAATCAGCTGTTTTACGGGAAACACAATGACCTCCAATTTTAAGACTAACAGACACCAGATTACTTGCAGACATTTATTTGTATGCATGCAGAAGCTTTTACTGCAATGCTAACGACGAAGCTCTCAGGCCCCCCTAAGCATTTCTAGCTCAAGCACGTACTTGGAAACCGTTATCGGAAGGAGACATCTACTGGTAGCAAAGATTAGTGTAGGCGGTAAATACCAAAAAACTCCACTGATGTTCCTGGCAAATCTAAAACCTTCTACTCCTGCCACTAAATAAAGATTACTCAAAAAAAAACCACTGCAAAAGGTAGTCTATCAAAGCTAACAGCTAACACCAAATAGACAAAATTATAACAGTACTTTAGTAATATAATTTAGTAATATTTACAGAAAGAAAGGCATTTTATCTAAACTATACTTCTAATTATCAGCAAGCACACAGAAAGCACCATCAAATAGCTAATTTGGGTTTTTTAAAAATCACCAAATATATAAAGTAAAATAAGAAATGGCAACGGGCAAGTCTAGAGTAACATCTCATCTTTATTTGTATGTATACATTTCCAACTGCTTATCCAGCTAAATAATACAGTGGCCCTCGCCTGACTGTATTAAAAGAAAAAAGGAAAACAAAATAAGTCAGGCCTCTGGTTTATTTTGGGTTTGCTTTAAAAAAAAAAACAACCAACAAAACGCCCACATATAACAAGGCAAAATCTAAAACTGACTACAGGCATATCTTCGCACATAGCAGGAGAGTTTTCTGCTTTAAATTATTTCAGGTTATCTTTAGATGCAATCACCTTTTAGAAGATACTTTAAGTGGTAGACTCAAAACTCATTACCAAGGATGTTGTCAAACACAGGTCAATACAGAACAGGCTTCAACTGGCTTAGCAGCAAGCCTTTTGCTTAATTCTAACTGACTGAAATGAAACAAATACTATCTGAAAAATTAAGGTTTTGAAAGAATTTTATTTACAAATTAACTTTTTTTTTTCTTAGTAAATCAGGAACTGAGTTTCACTATTAAAAGTTTGTTGCAAATATCTTATTCCACATAAAATAAGTAAAACTTGTAAGCCTGCCTAATGGGAGTCTGCTCTCTGTAGGTGAATAAATTCCAGCACAAAACACCTGATTTGAAAGCACATCTGCAGCTATTAAAATAGCAAATGGCCATCTCAAACTCTCCAGTCTCACATCATCCCAAATAAAAGTAATAAAAATAAACTATCTTCTCTCCAAAGTGGGGAGGAACACAGTATGGAATAGACCAACACATAAACAGTTTCTAGGCAAAACTATCAGTATCAGGAGAATGGGAGCAGAAATGCATGAGTAAATGTGTCACCTCTAAACTAGTGTTATCAGAAGCTTGAAACCAGGAGACAAAGTACAAACAATGTTAATTCTGCTCTTCAATTACTTACTAGAAGTATTACAATAGAAGTGCAGGTAAGGCATTTTGTAAGCACAGAATAAGCTTCTTTTGGAGAAACAAGTTTTGTGGCTGATGACAGAGCATAAGGACCTTTTCTTTAACAACAGTAACAGTCAAATCACAATTATTTTCCAAACTCCACTTTTTCTTTGATGAAACAATTAAAACTTAACACTTTCTGTAATTCTTTTTCTTATTCCATCAAATCACACACATGTAAAGACAGCAATACCTCTGATAAAGCTTCTGCAACAGAAAGAAGAAACTTCTTCTCAGTGAGGATGACAGAACACTGGAACAGGCTGCCCAGGGAGGTTGTGGAGTCTCCTTCCCTGGAGACATTCAAAACTTGCCTGGACACATTCCTGTGTAACATTATCTAGGTGTTCCTGCTCCGGCAGGGGGATTGGACTAGATGATCTTTTGAGGTCCCTTCCAATCTCTAGCATACTGTGATACTGTAACACAGAGCAGTCTAAAAAGACAATCACAAGGTGTAAATGTATACAAAGAGAAGAAAAAATATTTAGGCCTTACCTCAAGCCCCCAGCCTTCTCCAGTGACATAAGCCATCCTTCCAAGTTGCATGATGTGTTTATGTTCCATTTGTAAAGGAGCACTCTTGGATTTGAAAATGATCTCACAGCTATAAAGCCACTACTGCCAAATTGCAGGTAAGCAGCTCCAACCTGACACTACTTCTATAAGTACAGCTGAGGTATAAATGTAAGCACACCTTAATTTCCAGAAGTTACTTGCTATGCCTGAAGTTTCCAACACTGAAAATATCCTCAACATGACCACTTCTCTTAAGGGTGGGCTTAATTGCCTGGTGTTGGCTCCTTAACCTGGTGCAAGAAAACTTTAAATGCCGACTGCTCATGCAGCCTAGCTGTGCAAATAGATGGGGAAAACAGATGTCTAAACCAACAGAGGGAAGATTTAGATTAGACATTAGGAAGTTCTTCCCTGTGAGGGTGCTGAGGCCCTGGCACAGGTTGCCCAGAGAAGCTATGGTTGCCCCATCCCCGGCAGTGTTCAAGGCCAGTTTAGCGCTGGGAGCAACCTGGCCTAGTGGAAGGCGTCCCTGCCTGTGGCAGGGAGCTGGAACTGGATGAGTTTTAAGGTTGTTTCATGCCTAAACCATTCTATGACTCTATGCTAGGTCTTGGGACATGGTGGAAGGAGCCCCTGACATGATGGGCAGGATGGCTCAGCCATCTGCTCACTCTGGCACGGGCTGTTTTTCATCAGGGAAAAGGGCAAAACGCCTGGAAGCAGTCACAGCCTCCTTTGCCTTGGCCCTGTGGTGCCCTGAGGGGACAGAGCAGCACGAGCTACTGGCACACCCCATGAGGAGAGTAAGGAGGGGCAGACACCTTTATTTATATATTTAAATATTGGAACAGTGTGCATTGCTTATTCTTCTACTACCATTTTCTTTCACATTTCTTTTAGGCAAGGCCGCAGAGTTTTCAATATAAGCAGGAAAGCTCAGAGTGAACATGTCTCCAGATCTGGCCTGTGATTAGACACCCCCCTTCACCCTCCCAGAGTCTCTGATCTAACCAAACTGCTACCACCTCCCTTGCCATTGATTTTACAGATAACTGGTAAGATATGCACACTACTCCAGTCCAACATGTGAGGTTTTGTACCAAACACACAGACTGAAACAACCATGTTCAATTTCCATAACTGGTTTCCACCATCTCACGCTAAACAGGGATTTAAATTGCAGTTGATGCCAGCCAGCCCTCTTTCTTACTGGACAGATAGATACAGAGTGCACACGGTGGAGTGGGTTATACATTACAGATCGTGTTAGCATGGGACTGCACTTAAAAACTAACCCATGACCACTGTGTGCATGAAGGTGCTCAAAGAGCATGGGGAATGTGTACATGTGAACATGGCTGGTGTGTTACTGGAGGTGCTCCATTCCAGCCCTAGTTCAGCTCACCCAACCTGCCAAGGAAGGAGCGGAGCACGTATAAACAATGCAAGAGCTGTAAAAAGACTAAGTGCTTTTAGTAGATCAGTTGTTACATCACATTGCCTAAGAAGTGTTCCCCTACAAGAGAAATATGTATCATGCCTTTTTCTGGCTTACTAGCATGTGTAAAAAAAAAAAAAATCATAACCCACTCTCATAATGTACATATGCTTACCACAATCTAGGAGAAAAATTAGTAAAAGTTTATTTATCAAACAATGATACTGCATTAAAATATATTAAAACATAAGCCAGTATACATCATAAGAATCTCTTTTATTTGTTGTAATATAAAGAAGCATACATCATTCCATTAAGTGCAACTCAAACTGTACACTAACAGAAAGATCAATTCAGACATCCATGAACATGTCACAACACGTTTGATTACATTTTGCTTTTTGCTGGTATTGCACTTGGAATGGTTTTTGAAGTAAGGCACAGTAAAACTGAAGTCATTTAGTGCTTCTACAGTAGATGTCTTTTTTTAAACACATGCTACATGACAAAAAATTACTTCTATCTAATGTACGTACACATACAGAGAGAAAGAAGGAAGCATGCACTACAGGATGTAGATTTCAACACGTCTTGTTGTTTCATAAAATACAAATAAAGTAGGTAAAGATGTAAACAAATTGCATGCACATAAACTACAGCAAAATATTTAATACAGTATCTGAAAGCTGTTATGCTTAAATAAAAAATATAACTTATTAGTACTCAGGTTTATGTGCCATTTTTGTCCTGTAGAGATAAAAATTCTGGGGCTGGGGCAGGGATTTATGGGTGAGCAGGAAGGACTTTCCTGCTTTTAGTGAGTTTATTTTCTTGCTTAACACATTGGCAGCAGTACTTTGGCAAGACAAATATGGCTTTTGCAAAACAATATCTAATTGAAACATAAGAAAACACAATTGCATTTGGGGTCCAGCATCCTGGTATTTTTCAGTCAATAACAAATCAGTATGATCTAGGCTTCAAACTGGGAAAGCTGTGCACTCCAAAAAAACTTTCTAGAGACATTTAAACTCTACAAAACCCAGACACTTTATCAAGTTTAAGCTCAAAAACTACACACAGAAGTATCTGAATGACTCAAGCTTCGCTTTCCACTTCAAATGTTACCAAACAGGTTTCTCTCACAGCTACAATAGCTGAAGTGCTATTAGATTGTCTTCAGAATTAACTAGATGCCAAGAATGGGTTTGCTTATTTTCACATAAGCACATAAGAAATTAAGTAAATTAACTGCATAATTTTTTGTTTCACTTTTATCTTTGGCATAGGATAAGCCATTTTTCAAATTAAACACAGGACAAACCCCACTCTGTTATGCTGAAAAGGCATATTTGGTGCTGCCTGGGTGGCTAGGGAAAACTTATTTTGCAAAAGGCACAGTGTTTAGCGTGACATTCTTTTTATATCCCCAAAAAAGAGTTTAATTAGACCAGAAACAGTTCTACATAGTGGCTTCCCAGAAGCTGTCCTTTCTTCTCAGCTACTGCTTTCGTAGCTAGATCCAGGCTTGGAAAATTCACGAGTGCCTCTGCTCTGGGCTGGCCACTAAAGTCGTGAAGCATGAGGATGGAATCTGGGTGGAGCTGCAGTGGTACAAGAGCACAAAAGAATAAAACCTATTAAGACCAGAGACCACACCTGGAAATGCAGTTGCTAATGCTGTGCATCTGGTTCACTCCACTGCTGTGTCTATTGCATAAAGATTGTGGATGTGAGAATGGGAAGAAGGGACCAAAGAATTCCACTTTCAGTTTGGCAAACAGCAGCAGCTCTTACTCTGCTGCTGTGCTGACCACAATGTTGTAGACTTAATTCCATGCAAAGATTTTGCTAGAAAAGTAATTCAGATTAATGGTTGATAAGAAAATAAGGACTTCATGTTAATAAAGAGTAAATGGAGCAAGAAATCAAAAAAGAGGCTTATAAAAAGTGGAAGCAAGGACAGGCGGCCTGGGAAGAGTACAGGGATGTTGTCTGGAAAGCTAGGGACCAGGTTAGGAAAGCTAAGGCCCAGTTAGAATTAAACTTGGCTAGGGATGTTAAGGATAACAGGAAGGGATTCTACAGGTACATAGCAAATAAAAAAACAGACTATGGAAAACACAGGCCCCCTCAGGAAGCTCTCGGGAGAGATGGCTACCCTGGATTTGGAGAAGGCTGAGGTTCTGAATGACTTCTTTGCCTCAGTCTTCACTGCCAAAGGCTCTGACCACACCACCCAAGTCTTGGAATGCAGATGCAGGCACTGTGAGAATGAAGACCTTGGGCCCACTGTAGGAGAGGATCTGGTTCGAGACCATCTTAAAAACCTGAACGTGCACAAGTCTATGGGTCCTGATGAAATCCATCCACGGGTCCTGAAAGAGCTGGCAAATGAAGTTGCTAAGCCGCTGGCCATCAGATTTGAGAAATCATGGCAGTCAGGTGAAGTTCCCGATGACTGGAAAAAGGGAAATATAACCCCCATTGTCAAGCAGGGGAAAATGGATGACCGGGGGAATTACAGACCAGTCAGTCTCACCTCTGTGCCTGGCAAAATCTTGGAGCAGATTCTCCTGGAAGGCATGCTAAGGCACATGAAAATCAACAAGGTGCTTGGTGACAGCCAGCACGGCTTCACTAAGGGGGAATCCTGCCTGACCAATTTGGTGGCCTTCTATGATGGGGCTACAGAACTGATGGACAGGGGTAGAGCAGCTGATGTCATCTACCTGGACTTGTGCAAGACCAGGTAGATCCCTGTAGGGATGCTGGGGAGGGACTTTTCATTAGGTACTGTAGTGACAGGACAAGGGGTAACGGGTTCAAACTTAAACATGGGAAGTTTAGATTGGATATAAGGAAGAAATTTTTTCCTGTTAGGGTGGTGAGGCACTGGAATAGGTTGCCCAGGGAGGTTGTGAATGATCCATCCCTGGCTGTGTTCAAGACCAGGTTGGACAAAGGCTTGGGTGACATGGTTTAATGTGAGGCATCCCTGCCCATGGCAGGGGGGTTGGAACTAGATGATCTTAAGGTCCTTTCCAACCCTAACTATTCTATGATTCTATTCTATGATTATGTAACTTAACACAGGTATAGAGTACAAGAGAAATGGTTCCACAAAACAAAGTAAATTTTGGTGCAGACCAACTGAATTAAATAGGTCTTTGCTGTAATTTTAACAAGGCTAGGAAAAAAGCAGGATAGCAAGAGATTATTTAGTATTTGGAGTTGATTTACTTTGAAGTGCATTTGCCCTCATGAATTCTTAAAAGACAGTTCCAAAATTTTGAGTTTAAAGAAGACATCCATCTACCCTATGGCACCAGTGTAGGCAGCTATTTCTTATAACATGCTGGAACTCCTTCCAAGTTAAGTTTGGAAACCCTATTTGGATAGAAATAGATCTCTGAAGTTTCAAAACCAAAGGTTGAAGGATCAGAAGTTCAGAATACAAGGTTAGTTTGCTGGAGAAATCAGCACCAAACAAAACACATACTGAAAAAACAAACAGTTTTATGCGTAATAACCCAAACCAAGTTAAGTTCATGTGACATATGTCTTCATGAGTTTATAAAAGGTTAAAAAATTTAAGGGTTAAACTTTTTATAGAATATATGCATGCCAGGTATACTGCAAAGAAATATCAGACTTCTTAGTTATTACCCCCCATAGCACTTTCTGAGCAGCTTTACATCCAAAGATAAGAAAATAAAGCAAGCACATGCCACCCAAACACTTGTCAGGCATTAGAAGTATTCTTAAGATATAAGCAACAGTACACTTCAGAAACTAAAAGCAGGTATAAGAGAGTGCAGATTTCCAATAATTTCTTCTCACAGAACCAAAGTTAATCAGGAAATAGCATGCAGAAAGAAATTCAGACGTAAAACACACCATGCCTGAAGCCTAGTTCAGGTTTGGAATTAATCTTGGTTTATTTCAGAATAACACTGTGCTCAGTAAGAAAGTTGCACACAGTTTGGGTTGAGCCATAAATCTGAGCTAAAATATGGTCTGCTTTCAACCAGCTCTTTGCTGTTAATCCATATTGAGTCATTTACCATCAGTCCTGGACATAAGTTAAATATTGCAGTTTAGAGTCAGCTGAAAACAAATATGGAGCACATTTGGACCTGTAGGCACAGAGGAGAGCTTTAAAAAGTAGTTCAAATATGAGCATTGGTGTAAAACCAATATCAGGATTTGGAAATTCACATCATAAGAGTTCCATAGAAAGTAGAGAAGCCTACATGTTCTGCAAGCAACCTACTTAACGTAAAATAAAGCCCTGTGTGATACTACTGAGGACTGCTTAGAATTCAGGATGAACTACTCCATGAATTGTTTTCTAGTCAAAGATTGTTTTCATCTCATGCAGTGTACAACCTGCTATGCTACCGATTTATTTTCCAGTTACTCTGAGTAAAACAAGAGTGCCAAACAGATTGCCTAAGGTCACATAAACATAGAAAATCTCAGAGTAATAATGGGTGTTCTGTATGCCACCAGTTTATGCAGCCTCAGTATCTTCTCCCTAACACATCTAATAGTACCATGAGAGAACAACTCATTTGAAAAAAGCAGAAGTGATGGTGAGTATATGAAGATAACTCTATCAAGGCCCAATATCTAATTGTCATTTTTTTGTACTCAAAGTTTTGTGTGGGTTTTTTTTTGTTGTTGTTTTGTCTTGTTCTTGTTGGTATTTGATGGTTTTTTTTTGGGGGGGGGGAGTTTGGTTTTGGATTTTATTTTTTTTTAAGGAAAAAAAAAAACATAAGTAGTAACTGGTCAGTAGCATTTTGAGTAGAATAGTACTGACACATCATAAATTCCAGATTCTCTTTTGAGAATTTTCATACTAATTTTTTTTTTTAATTATGCATTAGTACCAAAAAAGCAGGGAAACTTACCATTAGCAAATTTAGTCAGTTGCATTAGAAAGCCACTACACCAAAGAAGCTTCTCCCAAAAGAAAAGAATGAGTTTACATTGTATCAGAGAGACCAAGAAACAGAGGCTGTATGATACAGGAAAGAAAGTCAGAGGTTTGAGGGCTTTTCACATGCATACTTGTGCGTGCTTTGTAGCCCTATCCAGAAAAAAAAAATAAAGTCAGCATCTGCTATGCTAAAAATATTGTACAGAAAGATTCACATACAGATCAAGGACTAATAAATCCTTCCGTAAATTTAACACGTCATCTACGCAGAACAAGGCAATCACACTACCTCCACCACTACTATCCCATCACCTACAGATCACAATTGGCCTACTTCCTTAGGTTAGTTGATTTTTTTGACAGGACAAAAGCAGAACGATTAAAGCAAGAATCCCAGTGCAAGCTAAGAAGGGGAGTAAGTCATAAACAAGAACTTTACCACTAAGCCCTTCTTTCCCTTCCCATTCAACACTGGAGAAGCAGCTTTTGCCGGATGATCTTACCTTCTTCAGAAGTTACAAAGAATTACAAACAGACCCACTCTTTCGGTGCTTGTAACACACTCCTTGCTTGATCGCTCAGCTGAATAAGGCCATTGTAGTCATCAGGTGCATACTACAGTACAAGTGTGACATACGATAATCAGCAAGAGAAGGAATAGCTCTGGTACAGCAAGCCACACAGATGATCATTTGCAACCATAATTAAGTACATCATCTATAGTAACTGGCAGGAGACAGTGAATTTGACAGATAACTATTTTTTATATGCAAAATAGAAAAAACCTCTGGTTTATGCAAGGTAACAATCTCCTGGAGCTACTGATTGTAGAAACAGATTTAAAGTAAACTCATACAGGGAATATTCTAAACTGTATATTTGAACTGTTCCTTATCAAGCTCAGACCACAAAATGCTCCTTTTTTCCCTTCTACTTTATGAGACAGAAGCATCAGTACCAAAACTCTTAAGTCTGCATAACCATGCTTTCAGTAACAAGTCTCACTGGGACAGATGAGCACCTTCCAGCGTGGGGAATGAAGTGGGGCATTATGGATCTCATTCAGATCTTTCATGTAGTCATGGAAATAAACTGCAGCTTTCCTAGGGTAGAGTGATAAACACTCTAGCTGCATGTAATACTGACATTACATAGACTACACCTGCATACTTAAAGAAAATCCCAGCATGAATACACGTTAAGATAAAATAGCATTTATACTAATATAGGAAAAAGAAAAACTATAGAGTGCAACTTCATTGCGATAGATTTGTAGCAGTATATTAAGTTATAGTGACTTCAAAGTACAGTCACACCAGTAAATTAAAACAAAAATAAAAACAAAACAAAAATGTGGATCAGATCTAGGAAATATTTGACATCCTAAATCTGAACAGTAATATGTACTGCAGGGCCTGGTACAAATATAAAATCTATTGCCAGAAAAATAGATCTTGGGGAATATGAAACATTGTTTTGCATCTTGTAATCCTTCCAAATTACATATCCTGGAAAGGGACTGAGCATTCTTGCACACGGTACAAAGACTACTGGGGTGGCTCCTGTAATTCAGAAGACAAATACAAGTTACAGAATATCATTTCAGTGGCAAGAAGTTTCCTGTCTCTCCAAGACTAGCGTTTTAGAGGATTGAAAAATGCACACAATGTAGACATACCATGCTGTCTTTCTTTTCTATTTCTGTAATACAGAGTCTCCTGCCAGTTTAGGGAGAAAAAGGTATTATATTCTGGCATACAAAACACATTGTATCCATCCAAAGTGAAGTTGAAAAGAAAAAATACCAACCATCACAGTATACACCTTCCACAGAGACAATAACCAAGAGCCCAGAGAACATAAAAGAAAAGAACCTCCCAGAATTTTAATACTGAATTCTAGCCACCTTCACATCTAGACCCATGCCATTAAGTAAAAGACAAATACAAGAAGTACCTTCTAGATAGTCTTTGCCAGGGCAACCAGACCGTGCAAATATTAGATTTATCAGTTCCCAGACCTGCCCTTGAAACAAGTCTAAGTTTACTCTTTGGAAGGAATGTCTCAAGATAGTACATACTTTAGATTATCAGTAGATGTATAGTAGGCAAAGATCTATAGTTTCTTGTGAGGGACAGTGTTTAAAAGGTTGTACTTGAAATGCACAAACCATGTAGGAAGGAAGGAAGGAAGGAAGAAAAAAAAAAATAAATCAAAATACCCAGCAACAGAAGCAACTTCTAATCACAAGAAAGGTAAAAGACTGCAGTTAAATAAAACAGAAATTGTGGATGAGTAAGTTTTTTGAACATACAGATTTTGAAAAGTAGTACTGCAAACCGAGGTAGAAAATAAGGGGGCAGAATTCTTATTCCCTGTGTATGAAATTGAAACTACCGTAACTTGCCTGAGGAAGTACATAATCATGAATATTTTTGATTCTGTCTGCATTTCAGAAACCAATAAGAACAAAACAAAACATTCAACTGTGCAGGATAAAGTGTACAGCCAAGGGTAAACCTATAAGCTCATTGCTCAAAATAGAAATACGGTTTTGCTCTCTTCACCTCCAATGTAACAGGCCCAGTATAATTAGACGAAAGTTCACTAAGCTAGAATCTTGTAGTTTGTTTCTCATCGAAGTAGGACAATACTGAGATAATATAAAACTCCACATTGTATATTGAAATACCTACATTTATCACACAGCTAGTAAAATGTTACCAAATACTCCAATAGTCCCTCTTAAAGTGGAATAAGATTAAAGCAGACCTCAGTGTTAGTGCATCCACTACCCTCATCTTATCCCACTAATCTCTCATTCCCACCTTCCTTTCTTCTCTGAACAGAAACACAACCTCTTTCCTCAGAGCTGCTGCATTCTTCCCTTCTCCCTGTGAGCTCACAGCTCTTGGGAGGAGTTGGACTCCCATTCCAACCTAGAAGTGTCTATTATTCTTTCTCACCCAGGGGTTTCCTCTTACTCTTGGTATGTCAATAGTAGCATTAAAATATAGTAGTCTAGATGATAAAAAGGAGGAACCTATTTCCTAGAATGACTGAAGAAGAATGCAGAAATAAATTCAGACAATAAAGCAATTTCTTTTAACTTTGAGTAGCCATCAAGCAGTCTTGCTTAACCTAGTAAGGAAGATCACACAAAATACCATACAAATTGAGAGCTCCATCAGAAAAGTCAGCTACAGAGTGAAGGTCATTAAGATACAGTTCTCAGTATACGCTCTGGTTCTCAGCATATGCTATAATAGCCTCTTTCAGTGATCAGAGATGAGAAGTAGGATCCAAGAAAGCTGGCAACTAGGTATGGGATAGGGTTGACATTTAGAATCATAATTAGGAGATAGAAGCAAAACAGAACTTTTGCAAATAGTTACTAAGTAGAAGTCTGGGGTCAGTTATTAGCTCTACAGCAGACTGAAAGATGACAAGAAGAATATGCATATATATGTATATGTATACATGCACACACATATATATATGGGGGAAAAAAATCCCACAGCTGAATGGAACAGAGGTTCCATCAAATAGTGAAGAATAGCACTTTATGTTCCCTGCATTTTTCTTCGGTTATCTCCCTGTGACAATGGGGAATTTCATAGCTGAAGACAAAGGCAAAATGTTGTTTCCCGAAGGACATGTTGGTTCTTTACAGAATCAGCACTTTACCTTACAAGCATAAGGTAAATACATTTCTAGATATTAACATTTGAAATGGCAGAGATATTTTAACTCATGTATATTAAATTATGTTGCAATATAGTCTATAATATTCAATAACATGATAATAAGTGACAGATATATGATAAATAACACTACCTCCCCACTCCTAAAGGGGATGAACATTTATGACTGTATCCAGTACAGTAGCATCTCCTTGGTAGACCACCTGCTATGCTTACTACAGTGCAAAACCATAGTTTTGTATATAAAAAAAAAAAAAACCAACAAAAACCAAACAAAAAAAATAAAAGAAATCAGAGACAGACTGGTTAAAAAAAAGAAGTATACTACACTTTCCTTGTAACTGTTGTTTTCTTCTTTGTCCATGCTATTTCTTTCGGTACTACCAGCTATGTTGAAAGGAATATGGGACTGCCTTTGTCTTTCACAGACTGTACACAGATTTAAACAGGACACCAAACAGAAAGACACTGATTTCCAGTTCATTTCTGTATCTCCTAGAGTAAGCATTCAAGGATCAGTCTAAAAAGACATATGCAAAGCAACGTAGGGAAAAAAAAAAAGAAATCCATTGCTAAAACCAAAATTAAAAAAGGAAAGTATATTTAGATGTCACACAAATGGGGGGGGGGGGGGCGGGGGCGGGGGGAGAGGGAAGGAGGAGGAGAATGAAAGCTAAAATGAAAAGATAATTTTTTATATATATCTCCCCTGTGGAAGGAAAAACATCACTCGCAAAATGGCATTTTCAGGATTGCTGTTGCAATTCTAACCTGAACTGCCAATAAACTCTGTTCCCAATGGAAAAAAAAAATCTATCTCTCAGACTTTGGAAAAAAGTTTAGATACTGTAAGCCTGGAACACAGAGTCTGACCTGATGACCAGGTAATTAATCTTTGGCACAAGAGTGAGGAGAAACACCCTAGCATGGCTTTGCCATTATCACTTGTATCCCAAGTGTGCCGATACAAGCACTGGTCACCACCTGAATGCTCTGTGGAACACAGTGAAATATGTAATACCTGTTCCCAAAAATACAGCTTGAAGATGGTGCCACTTAGTCTCTTACTTCAAGCATGGAAGTAAACAGAAGAAACAGTAACCACTAATTTACTACACTCAGTTCCACAGACGCTTTCCCCACATAAGTAACATTCCCAGGTGGGAGATAAATTTAGGAATAAAGCAAATAAAATAGATACTCTATTACAAGTACATGGCAAGAGCATATAATAACATCTATATTGCCAGATGACTTCAAATACCAATGAGTGGGCATTCATCCTCTACCACATTCTCTTTCTCTTGCTTAGTCACAAGGTGCTATGCCTGGAGCTGGCACACAGACGTGGGATATCCCTTTCAGACTATGAAGGGTCAGACTTCAAAAGGAACCCATAGAAAACAGAATACTTCTTCGTTCAAGCATACAATTTAGGAAAAAAAACAAACAAACAAACAAACAACCTAATCCCTAAAATGTAAGTAACAATGAAGCCTGCTGTCCTGATACAAGAGAAATGTTGCTAATGCCTTTGGAATTAAGCTATCCATTCACTCCCCTTCACTTCCTTATTACTGTTTTAAGCAGAAGCTACCCTTCTTCCCCAGCAACAATAAGCCTTGAATTCTGGGTCTCTGAAGACTTGGAGGATTAATATATTGCAAAAGCTCTTTTTAGCTGCAGATAAAAAGCACCTAAGCCCAGTACACGTTTAAGGAACAGTATTTATTTTAAACTCCACCTACAAAAAAACATGTACACAAAGGAGTCCCTTCATTTCCACCCTAGACTGTTTCAGCACATTCAGAAGGCTTTAAGTAATGCTCAGATGATGAGCATGGCTCCTAAATCTTAGTCTTCTCCTAGTTTATTTTTTTTACTAGTTGAAGCTCTACCATAATCACACACAACTTACCTAAATAGGAAGTCTGCTTTCTAAGAACTAATCCATACAAACTTTTAGACATGAGTTCACTTTACATGCCAACTTCCAAAAAAGCAGCCTACTATTACTAAATGCATGCTGAATGCTAGCTAAGATGACAGTTGTGAATCAGCTTTTGGTCAGGTAAGACCACGGCCATAGTTAAATTGCACCCACTTGTACATAAACTACCAGTTGTCAGAATACTAACTCTGTCAGTGTTGGCAATAAACCTGCATTCTCATAATCAGTAAAAAAAAAAGAAAAAAATAAAATCAGCTCATTCTTTTGATACGAGAAGTATTTCTCATTGATTCATCTAAAGGCTGAAAAGTAAAATCCATGGAGGATTTAGCCAGTCAATAAAGAAAATGACTTTTTAGTAAAGCATTTCATTCTGATTTGTACAAACAACTACATGGAAATCCATCACTCATCTATACCCGGTCCTTATTTAATTTCTCTCATTGTTTCTACATCTGTAGAGTGATGGTCTGAAGGTTACTTAACAAAGGTTACTTTGTTAAGAGCAGTGTGTTGCATGTAATTACTGTTTTTGCACCAATTCTTCCTCAAACTTTTCCCTATAGGATCTGAAATATTAATTATTTTTCTTAATTCTAGAAGGGTCTCTTCACAATCACATTTTTTAAAAAAATTATAATGGAAGTTTCCTGTAAACATCCACAAATCCCTTACTTTCACATAATGCCCATAATGCTGCATCACTTGTACTCAGTACCTGTCAGAGCAATGACTATCATCCCAGTGTGCTATCCAAACTGTATGATGGGGTTTGTTGTTGTGGTGGTTTTGGTTGGTTTGGGGTTTAAGTATCTTTTATCTATGTATCCAGTATAAGATTGGAGTCAAATCAGTAGCCCTGTTGCATTACAGTACAACTAAAGAGCAGTTTAACATGAACTACTAACTGAATCAGTGTACTAATATTAACTCTTTTGAAGATTACAGTACAATACTATACAGGAAGATGATGAGAAAAAATAACATCTCCAAGATTTACTATTAAAATTCCTCACAGGTTTTTCAAGATTGTTTAATGCAAGATACATTGAACACATGCAACCTGGAAGGAATTCTCAACAATAAAAATAAGAAAGCAGAACTACAAGAATAAATCAAACTTCTGAACCACTAAACAAGGTTTGATACAATTATATGAAAATTAAAATGCTGATCTACAGATTTTTACATTACTTATAAGAAGCATGTACTGATATTGAGACCAGCTTTTTGAAGCCCATGATAAGCAAAGTCTATCTCTTAAGAGGCAGGTCTGGTATGAAAGATGCTTTCACTTTAAGTAGCAACATGTGCATACATGCAACATACAAAGCCCATCAAGACTGAAGGAAGAAAACAGAAGAGAATAAAGCAAGAATGGAAACTTAAAACCTGTTCCTTTCAGACAAGGACACAGAAAGACAAAAATCACCCTTTGATCTCAGCATCTCTGATCTGGTTCCCAGAATACCAACATCAATTAGTTATACAGAGATTAAAACCATGCCCAAACCACTGATGATTACTAGGGTCTCACTTTATAAACGAGCAGGAGCATCATGCAATAAACCCTTGGCAGCAGCAGAAAACGAAAAAATAATGTAATGAGAGAGGAAGGGGGAAGAAAAACAAACAAACAAAAAATCAGTTATTGCTCCAGAGCCATAATATTGTATAGTAAGTCACCACCTCTTTCTCCCCTAAAGGAATGAGCGAGTATAAAACTAGTATTACCACATGTGGGATTCCAAGAACAATGCAAAATAATTCCTTGGCTCCTTTCTAAGATACTGAACCCGATCTCTTTTGGACAACATCTTCTAAAGAAATCAAAGAGGTGACCAATGTAATAACAGTAAATGATGATGACAAGAGGTTGCAGCAGAAGTATATAGTTTCCACCTTGTAGCAAAATTTCTGTTCATTTGAAACACTGAATGGTGCAATACAAACACTGTGAACTGTTCTCCAAAAGCAGAAACAAGGGAAAACTCAGCACCAGACCCAAAGTCCATATTCACCAAACTGAAGATCTAGTAGAAGACAGAGCTACTAGACATTGTCACTGACCTGTTCCATGCAAGGACAGGTTCAGGTCACATTTTTCAATGGTGCACTTACAGTTCTGGATGAATTTCAATTCAGAAAATAGGCTTCTCCACTTTAGGTTTTAATACAACTACCATTCATCCACCAAAATGCCCAGTAAGTTAAAACAAAACAAAAACAAAATCAAAAGTCAAATACCGACGGCTAAGCAACAGACGAATGATTACTACTGTTTGTCTGGAAACAATGAAAGCCACACGTAATTGGTTTGAACTCTGGAAGTATCTGTTAAAGAAAAGTCTCTGAAATACAACATTTTGTTTCTTTTTGATTACTATCAAAATTCAATGCACTTTTCATAATCTAACTTACAAATTTTTCCACTGAAAAACTAAGTATGTGAAACTATATTCAAACACAAATGTACCATTTGAAAAGAAGCCACAACAGGTAGAGCACTACATCTTCCAAAAATCAAACATGCATGTCTAAGCATCGGTTCTCAGTCTACCTTCATTTGCATAGCAGACATCTGACTCTATTAATTAAAGCCCATTTTTCTCTAACAATCTTAAAGAAAAGACATATCATGCCTGAATGTTTCACATTAACTCCTGCTATGCATTGAAAAGAACTCATCTGCATCTTATGCTTTAGCAATATCACTGTTACACAACTTACAGAATTCTGAAGGACAAACATGCAAAAATTGTCTTTTTTTCCACGCACATCACTTGAATGGGTCATTTGAGACCCACCAAAAGGATGTTAAGTCAGGGCTTTGGCAGTAGTAGCAACAGGGTATTTCTGCTATTTGTGCAACTGCTTTTATGCACAGAAATTAAATACTCACCAGAATATAACCATATTCAATTATCTTCCCTTCAGCAAAAGTGATGACAAAACAAAGGTATAGGTACAATATCCTCTGAGAAAAAAGGCAGAAGACATGGAAGGACCAATTCCATGAATTTAAATAAGTGCTGCTGGAAAAAAAAATGTTTTTACATGGTGCTTTGCTTTCCTGCCTTTTCTTCTGCCTTTTTTTCTTTTTTTTGATTTGCTTTGTTTTAAATGTCCCTCAAGTTTCTATATGTTTGCTCACTGACAGAGCACTGAATCAGCACATAGTGACGGAAGTTACCTACAGCACACAGAACATTTGCTAACAGTAGAAAATGGTCTGATGAATAAAGTTTTCCTTTAGGTTACAATGTAATGCAGTCTTAATGGAAATTGTTCCTGGCTGTAACCTAAACAATTAGTCCTTGAAAAGTGTCTGACAGAGGTGTCTGTCCCTCTCCTTCTGCAAACAAGTTACCACATATATGCCACAGGCTTTTGTACTAAAACTTTGCCCCCAGGAGGCTTTAACACCCAAGTCTTGAAGGTCAAACACTGTCCCTGCATAGGGCTTTCACCAAAAATAGGCCAGTACTGAAAGCTCTTAACAGCGCCCACTTTCCTCTGGCAGCCCCACTCACCCTGGGGCTTTGTACCTCTCTAAGCTCAAGCCCTAACCCTTAGACACCAAACTACTGCTGTCAAATTAGTATATGTTTATTACATAAGAAATAAGGCAAATTGCGTAGACTTTAGTCTGCCAGTTAAATATACAACATTGACCTTGCACACTTGTTCAGTAGTTTCCAACAACACCCACTTGCTCAGTTTGATCCCCACTGATCATTACTCAGGGTTCCAAATACAATACCAAGGAGGGGGATTACATACTGACCTGGTACCCCTGGAAGAAACTGAGTATCTCCTTTATTCCTGTATTATATGGCAAGCCCTGCATACGGACTAATGCTCCAGGCTGGGGCAGAATTGGAGTGTGGGTGGCAGTGGCAGCAGCAGCTACAGCTCCTGGAGGAGCTGTAAGATACCCCACTGTGGTGGGGGATACTGGAGGACTGAAAGAGAAGGAGGCAAAATTGTTATGAAAACTAAAAACTGGTTTTAGTACTTGAAATAAGCAAAGATGAAAATGAAAATTTAAATAAGCCCCAAACCCACAGAAATCCAAGCAGCCCTGACGTGGGCTTTTAAAATTTCTCTTCAGCATCTGATAATTTATTTTTAGATAAGAGAGGGAAAGGAACATAGCTAATGTTTGTAGTTGAAGGCAAAGAGTGTCATTTGTTAGTTCACAGGGGAGAAGAAAAGTAGTAGCTGCAGGTGATTTGTTCTAAGGTTGTTAATAAAACCATGAGGAAAAAGAAAATGGGGAAGAGAGAGAAAGTCATAGTATAAGAAGCAGGCAAGGGCTCAACACTGGGACTTCTGAGTCACAAAATGTTGAGTAAAGTAGCAGCTCTAGTCAGGGCCCACCTAGCAATTTACCAGATGCTCCAGCTAGTAAGTGTCAGAAGCCTAAGAGCTATCAATGAGCAAGCTATTTCCAGACTTTAGTGAGCAATGTTGATACCATCTGTGGGAAGGGAAAAAAGTGGAGATTTTCTGCTCTGCTTACACATGCAGAGTGTTCTTTGGTCTCACTGATATAAGAAATCAAACCTAGTACACACCTGTGATGAGTCTTCCAGTATGGAAACAGTATTTTAAGTACAAGAACAAACTTGAGGGTAGAGACATGTATTGACGCAGCCTCTCACTTGTCCAAGAAATAGAACCGCCTTGATGACATTGCCCCAGTGTCAAAAACACTGTTAAATATTAGACCAACTTTATCAAGAAACTCAAACAGAACCTACAGAGAAGCCACTCATTACAAGGCCACAGAGAATCAGGCAAAATGACTGCTGCTTCTGTTGACGAACATCAAGTTCCCAGGATTATCTACACCAGAAAAACAAGTTTAAGAGGTGTTCACAGGTGACTGCACACATTGCCTGCTCCACGGAGATGACATGTGAGGGGAAGCGGCTAAGTCTAGGGGTTACCTGGGATAGTAAGTAGTGTAATTCATATAAAGCTGAGCAGCCTGAGCTGGGTAGTAGGTAACAGTTTGAGGAGCAGCTGCAGAGGCTTGGGGAGTCCTGGTGGCTGGCAAAAGGGCTTGCGGCTGATAAATCGCTGCCTCTGCTGGGATCACAGCTGCTGCCTGGAAAGCAGCATAGGCTGGTGGAGAGAGACCTAAACAAACAAGGACAGAGCAACAAAAAAGGATCAGAATAGAGATCTCTGCAATACAACAGGAATTATTCATCCCAATGTGATTAATACCATCTGGGTGCGAACACTTATGCAAAGACCTCTATAGCCTCTCCCCTGGAGACCCCTGCTACATCATCATGAATGACAACGGGGACATTCGAAATAAGCAATTCCTAAGAGTTCACAACTCCTAGACCTGAACAACCTTGTCCATATGTAAATGGAAAGTAGGGAACCGCAGAGTTATTCAAAGAAAGCATAAAGCCATGTACATACAGAAAACAGGCATGCACACCAACACATCCTCTGTTCTTTCTAACAGAAGTAGTACTCTGTGGGGCAGAAGTACCGTAAGATTAGCTACACAAGGGCATCCACAGTTGCTGACACCAGGATCCTCATGTGTAAGCCTCTTGCAACTTCAAAAATACTTTTTGGGATCTAGCAAATGGAAAAAATAATACCCCACTAGATCACTAGTCTAATGCATTTTCATGAACAAATACCTGCTTTGTGTCAAAACATCAAGTTTGGCTTGGTGTGCAGTGAAATTCTTTTTATATACTATATTTGGCAGTTTTTTACTATTTTGCAAATACATGTTGATATCTGCTTTGTTATTTGGTATTGAAATTAATTAGAATGGTACAGTAAAGTTCCATTATAGTGCCACAATAAGACTATCACTGTAATCTTAAATAAATAAATAAATAAATAAATAAATAAATTAAGGGAAAGAAAAAAAATCAATCCAACTTCACCACTATGGTCTGTTAATGTACCATCCCAGTGGCTGCTTTCCTTCAAAAGTAAGCCCAAAGAGTACCTTCTGAATGCTCTAAGGCAAGATGGCAAGAGCACTCATAGACAGATAGAATCTAGAATTTCTCCCCATTTTAATAATCCCTTTAATTCCAAGTAGGTTACACTACAGGCAAGTCAACTGCAGAGCTCAGAACAGTACACCCACAAAAAGCAAAGTGTGCAACAATTTCACTAGCAAGGCCTTGCTGGCCCCTACTCATCACCGAAATTACAATAAAAATGCCTCTGATCAGTCCCATTATTGAACAAAGGGAACAATTTCAATCTCAGCATGTACACAGATGGATAATTATTGATCATGGCAAAACCCAACTCAAAAGGTGAAAGGCCACAAAGCTTCAGCACCTACCACATATCAGCCTTTAGCAGCAAAGAGCAGAAGAATTGGAGACTTACATGGTAACTTACATGGCGGTGGGGATAAGCCACTACGATTTAAAGTGCCACCCATTAAAACAAAGTTCATCTCCTCTCCTGAACACTGGAATACTTCCACATAACGGTCCTTCATCATTTTTTTGTGACATTTTTGAGCTACCATATAGGCTTTATCAGCAGATTTCATTTGGATAAAAGCATCACCTGATGGTCGTCCCTATGGGATGGGGAAATAATCTGTTATTAAAACAGCCAGGAGGCTAGAAATGCAGAAAGAATGGAGATCAAATGTCTACTGAAAATCTGTATTGTTCTTTCTCATCTGGCACTAATCACTAATAACAATTACTTTTAGGAGCAGAAGAGACTTGTATAATCAGCCAGTTAACACAATTCTGCTTCCACCTTCTGGAGGAAGAGAGTAATTTATCACGGAGACAGTTTGGAGGCCTTCAATTCAAAAGATGTTCAGAGCAGGGCTAACTTTCAAGCTACATCAGGCCACTCATGGCCTTCTATATTTGAAATCGAGACATCTCCAGAGGCTAAGATTCCAGAGTATCGCTGGGAACCTGTTCTAGTACCTAAATAACTTCTATTTAGGATAGTTTTATTTTCTTTCCTTTTCACCTAATTGGAATTTTCCTTGATGAAGGTTATAAACACAGTCTCTTGTTCTGTAAGCTGTAGGAAGAGTCTGGCTTTGCCTTCCCTGTAACTGCTTTGTAGGTGATAGTGCAAAAATATAAAGCTCCAGACATGACTTTATAAGGTCCATAACTACATGAGTGATTTCCAGGTCTGATTTTCTGTGACCTGACAGACATTGTTGTATATATAAAAATATTTAAAACTTTCTTAACAAAAAACAAAACAAACGTAGCAAATCTCTTATTTATTTTCTTTAGTACCTCAATATTTCTGTGGCTAATGGAGCTTATTTTTAATAAAAGACAACAGGGAAAACTATCCCTGTGGTTATGTCATTAAAACATACCCAAAGCACAATTTTACATTATCAACTTTCTTTAAAGCCTGATAAGTGTCTTATCAAGTTAGAAACCTTCATTTTTCCACAGCTATCACTGAGCAGAAACCCTGAAGCTGACAGAGCAGCTGCGCTACCAAACATGAGACCTCTCCATCTTGTGTATTACCTGCACTTGCCTGAAACACAAGGGACTATTTAAGACAGCCTCCAGGATAAAGCTATTCTTAAAGAACCAACTTCATCCTCCCCAGTCTAATGCATACATATATAGGAAGAAAAGCATGTATGTAAAAGTGGAAATGAGGAAAAGTCACAAACAACACTATTTTCTCAAAGTTACAGAAGACAAAGCACAACCAATAACAGGTAAGCTACCCTGACTACTAACCCTGTTCAGTAAGAGGAAAGTTAGCTCTCCTGTGCAAAATCCTGTTACCTGTTGATTGAAGACCATGTGAATTCCATGGGGCTTGATATCCCCCGTGGCGTCTCCCATGAATTCCAGGATGTCATCGATGCCAGCAGTGTAGGGAAGGCCTCTGAGCCGAACACAGTCACGTACACTACCCGTGGCAATGGTGTATGGGGAGGGTATGACAGGAATGATGGGAGTTGGGAGGGTGGGAATAAGAGGTGTTGACATATATCGATTGAGTACCTGTTGGCAAAAAAGCACATAGATAGAGATTAACACATCATCTTGCTGAATACAAATCAATTCTCACAATACTATTTCACATACTTAAATTACTTCCAACATCAGAGGGAAAAAATCCAAAATAAAACCAAACCTTCTTAAACCAAATGATTTCTGATTGTTTCCTTTTGGGCATCTAGTTTCAAAATCAGAAGGGGAGAGGGGAAGTCTAAAAAATTTAATTTGCTAAACCCTAATAACAGACCTTTCTAATCTCTAATAATAAGTTAAAAGCAGATTACAGTTCATTTTAGAATATCCCAAAAAGGAACATCTGAAAATCACATTTGTCCTAATAAACCAGTATTGTCACATGCAGTTCTTACTTAAATTAGGGTAAATTAAAACCAGTCATTCTAGAAGAACTGAGACCTTAAATAACTAACAAATAAAAACAGTGGCTCTAATTGATTAATAAAACTTGACCAGTTAGTGAGCTTGTTTTTTTAACCTGAGTGCTCATCTCCAAGTCCAGTGCAGAGAGGAAAAAATTAGTATTTAAAAACAGGGATAAAGAACTATAGGAGACCTTGACCTCAACATTTTATTTTCTCTTGACTCACTCCCAAATGACAAAGGGATGTTGGGATGTAATGCTGAAAATCGTATTTAGTGATGATTACCAGAAATAAAGAAAAGAGATTTCACTCTTTTGAAAGAGATACTAAACAAGAGGTTTAGTTTTGTCAATACTGATTCAGTCTAGGGAGGTTGTCTCAACAGAAGCCTTTTTTCAGGAATTCATTTTTAGCACATTACAGGCCAGAAATCTTCTCTCTTATTTGCAAAAAGACTATTGTAATTACTTTGTATTAACACTGAATAGCTGGGAGCTGGCTTTACCTCTTGTAATTACTCAAACCTGTAATTCCCTAAAAATCATCTCTTGCTTAAGGGGAAAAAAAAATAAAAATTAAAAAAAATCCAAAACTGTCATAGAGGAAGAAGTAATGGTAGAATAGAAGCTTTATCCTGGTCTCCATAACAAAAGTGAGAGCAGACTTGGTCACTGTGGCAGAAAAATGCATCTTGGGATGGTTTTCACAGGCTTGAGTTGCTGGTGCCAATACAAAATGGCTGTACCAGTGTAAGAAGGTGATGACAGGAACTGGTGAAGGACAAAAGTGAAATATATTATCTTAGTAAAACAGGTATTTCACTTCTTTTCACCAAAAGTCAGATACATCCTGGTAATTCTTTGCTGCCAACAAAGCAGTTGGAGGAAAAGCTGATTTAATGCATCCAGATTTGAATTTAATGTTAGAAATTCTGTACAGAGAGACCAGAATTTAAAGACAACACTGCAGATTTTCAAGAAGCATTACTACAGTACTATCAATCTAGTATGTTTTTAGAATTATTTGTGTAACTTCAGTCAACCTTGAGGAAGTAGAAGAAAACTATCCCATCATTTTTACTTCAGAATCTGAGGAATGTTAAAAAAAAAGAAAAAGTGGTAGTAAAAAAGTAAACAGCAAAACCCCAAAACAATGCCGTGCAATTTTCCACAGCAATCAGGAAGCACATACTGCCCTTTCTAGAACTTGACATTGTTAATGTCATAGACTTTCATGGTTGTCTACAACACATTTATGTGCAAGTGTTAGAAGAAAAGTTTTAACTGTTAAGTTTCAAGTCTCACTGCTAATAGCTACAACCTGTTGGACTTCTGCTGCTGTGCTCCTGAAGAGTTCAATGTAACGTTTTCCAAGTATTTCTTTGTGCTTTTTAAGTGCATTCTGTGCATATTCTTCACAGGAAAATAACACAAATGCATCTCCTGTGGGCCTGCCATCTGGATATTTAACAAAGAGAAGTCCCTCTTTCCCTCCTGTGACTGGACACTCTGGCCCCAGGAACCCTAAGACATCCTCTTGAGTAGCAGTGAAGGGAAGGCCTCTCATCCGGATGATAACTTGATTCTCCTTAGATAAGAACTGGGCCACTTCATTGGAGGTTCCTGGTAGAAAGATAACATATGCTCAGTCAATTCCATAGGCTGCAGGAGCAGCAAGCATTAAGGAGTAAAAGCAGGAGATTACTAGCTAGCAACAAACCCACAGAAGACCTGAGATAATACTAACACCCAGTAATCTATCTTGAAATGAAAATCCTTTACCCTGAAAGTATCTCATATTTTAATGAAATTGCAACAAAGATGGGGTGGGTGTGCACTTACAAGATACACAGAATTCTACTGCAAAGGTTCGTCTTCCTCCCTAACAGACCGATGTGGCTGTGAACATCACAGCCCAAATGCTCACAACTCAAATTCAACCATGTGAAACCAAAACTTGACAGAGTCAAGTATTCTTAGAAGGCAAAACAAGGAAAGCTACTTTATTAACTACTTGTGTCTTCAGCCAAGAGGAAAAAAAAATAAAAATAAATAAAAAAATAAAAATATCATAACTAGTACTATACTCCTATGAACTTAAGGAACCACACTGAACTCCAGTATCACTTACCTCCTGCAATTTTTAAGAATTCTTCCCCAGTTGCTTTGTAAACCTTAAAGAGAAAGAGATTTTAAAAACCTCACAGGAAAATTACAACATTCAACACCAAAACACACTTTTCCACATGTCAGAGAATTCTATTTTACCAAAGTACCAAAATGTAAGTGCATTTTTTTCTCATTTAAAACTGTAGTCTAAAACATCCAGTTTGCTCCCCAGGGATCTATTTCAGGTCACTGCTTCTTACCTCGATGTATCTGCTACCCATGTGATGCTTATGTCTTTCCAGTGCAAGATCTCTCTGCTCAGAATTGACAAATCGAACTAATGCCTCCCCATTTCTCCTTCCTTGAGCATTCAGACAAAGAGCCACACCACCTCTGGAAGGTAAAGCCAACAAAAATAGACTTAGTTTGAATCTTTAATACATTTAATAAAAATTGTGTAAGAATAGTAGGGAAATCAGACTTTGACATAGAGTTTACAGATTAAAAAAGAAAATGCTACTACACATAATTTAATTTCATTTTTTATGTAACACAATTATACTGCAGAATCCCCTTCAGTGAGATCCTGGAAGTCATGCTCTTCACCACTTTCTCAGCTTCCATGCAGATGTAAATTTGCAAGACCCCCCTATCATCTCAGAAATGCAGATTTGTATTTCCTTATACCTCTAAACAGAAGAAAAATAGGCTCTCTCAGTGTTAAGAAACTGGAATATATATTAATTGACAGGTATGCTAAATTAAACTCACTCTATATAACATATATATATATAAATACACACACACAGAGAAAGGTGTACACACGTCAGTCATGCGAAAATTTCTTCCAAACAGCACTTGAATGCTCCTGAATCCAGCCTGTTTAAGAGGTATCGAAGAGTTGACACAAAATTCAACCTTCTTTTACATCTTGGACTCTACCTTGATTAATGCAGTAGGAGTTTCTCCCTTTCAGTACTAGCAAAAAAATGAAAGGATTTTGGTTTTTAACTAACAAGTCTCTTTTCTTCTCCACTCATAACTCTTTCTTGCACACCTAAGTCTGGTAAACCTGTTCAGTTATCATGACCACTGGGTACAAAGGGGCCTTGCTGAGGAAAGACAGAAGTGAGGGCTCCAGTGGGGGATGCATGTTAAACAAACACTAAAAAAACTTGCTATATAGACAAAGTGATAAAGCAAGACAGGTTCTTATTATCTTACTTGGCAATGTTGAGTCCTTTGAAAAACCGAGCAATATCTTGGTCTGAAGACTGCCATGGCAAACCCCTGGCACGTATTACCGTCTCACTGTTCACCATTTCAGATTTACTACTGCAGAGAAAGGAGAAAAAAGTCAAAGTAAGCTTTAATCTAGGTTTTCCTTACCTTAGCAGATTTCAGTTTGCTACTAATTTAGCTTGCAAATCTGTGTATTTGCTGTTAAGTCCCTTCTAATTCTGTTAATCATTTTAATAAAGAAAGAAAAGATAACTGGGCTAATCCTTTTTATATACACAATGCCTAAAATACGTGCTGTCATTAGCACATTGCAGATCCTTAAAAAAAAAAAATTAAAAAAATGTAGGAAGACTGTCTCAAAGTGAAGTAATAAGGAACTGGATTAATCTTGTTTGGAAAAATTAAACAATCCAGCATAGATTATTATAAAGGCACTCCTAATTATGAATACATAGAATTTATGCTTAAGATGTTCCATTCTCAAAGAACTAGTCTGTTTCTTCTCTCCCTAAATCCAATATGTAATACAAAGCATATTAGATCACTCTTCAGAAGTACCATGTAGTTCAGCAGCATGCACTAGATATTACCCCTGTTGACTTAGGGAAAGTTAACAAATATTTCTTCACCGCTGGGTAAGATAAGTCAGCCTCGCTGCCATGCTAAACAGAAACTAAAGAACAAAGAGCATTTAACTTGCAGTGACTTTAAAGAGATGGACTAAAGTACAGCGTTCAAAATAACAGCTATAGTCTGTGTGCCCTAGGAGGCTGAATACCCTGTTATTGTTTTCAGGGCTAACCTACTTCAACAGTGACAATGGGGAAATATCCATAAGCTTTCCCGGCTGAAGAAAAGTTTCATCTTTGGTTGTAAACAACCATGACAAAGGTACTTACCAAGGACCTGTTTCATACTTGTGTTTCACATTTTCAGGCTCAGTAAATAAGTGACCTGCAACAAAACAGGAAGTTTAAATTAACCAGGGTCAGAGATTACTTAAGAATGACAGTACCACTGCCAATTCTTAAAAAAAAAAAATAAAAAACTCCAGCAGTCTGTATTAATAGTTCACTTACTACAACTTTCAGAGAGCATGGTGAATATTATAGCCACCATGGTTTTCACTTGCCAGACACCAAAGTCTTCCTCTGCTTCATCTGTTCCCAAGCCTAGATCTAAACAGGCGATTATAGAAAATAAAAGACTTGCACAATCATTTGTAAACAAGCCATAAGGCTTTCCTGATATTAACAAAGAACTGGTAATCAAATTTACTGGTCTTAGCTGAGACACATGACCATTAGACGTGTTACTCTGCTCATAAACCAGTTAATATTCACTATAATGGTCAACAGTCTAAAAACTAGCGATAGCTTTCATCATTTCAGCATTAACAGTTAAAAAAAAAAAAAGGCTGAGTAAGTTCCTTTCACTTCAAACACAATTGAACTTTAACCACGTTCAGCCAGGCCACAGCAATCCTCCTAAAATTTAGATGCAAGTTTTTTAACTTGCTTTATTGTTGCTGGTTTGGGTTTTGGGGCTTTTTTTTAAGCATCATGCAAGATAACTATTACTACCTGCAAACAGCAGAAGCTTACAGACAACTGGTACTGAAAAGCCCCTCTTTTAAGATCAACAAGCAATGTTTTTCCTTGGTAGAGTTACTAAATATGGTTTAGAACTCAGTGTCAGACTCAAACTGAAAACAAAAATTTATTACAAGCAGAGCTGCTCCTCCCAACCCACACTCAAGTGAACATCCTTCTATTTTACCTATCAATTTTTAGAACCCACATCTTGGATTAGAGGAATAAGACCTGTGATGATCACAGAGATAAAAAACCTAAGGATGTAGAATTGATTCTGGCATAGAAGCTGAAGCAAAAGGATACATTCTGCCATGGTCTTGATAGTCTGATCTTTCACGGCGGCTGAACTAGGGTAGCAAGTGTGAAATTCTTTGCGCAGATCATAAAAGGAATAGAAGCAGTCTGACAGCACGAAGTTCTACAAGGAAGGCAAAAAGTTTGTTTTGTACACACCATTCCTTTAAATTCTGATTAATATTTTTGGACTGAATGAGGTAGTCTTAAAAATTACATAGTTGCATGTCACCAGCTTGTCTATGATAGACCAGTTTAGTTCCTTTGAGACACAGTTCAAATTCCATAGCCTAACAGACCTCTAGATGAGCAAAACCAAAAAGCTTCTCAGAGGCAGACCTATGCAAAGGTCTGCCTCTGGACAAGACAGCTGGGAAGATTAAAAAAAAAAAAATAAAAAAAATCTACATTGTGCTGTTTTATAACCACTCCCATTTAGGATACTGTATTTTCTCTTTTGTGGCTACCCTGAAAAGCAATAATGAACCGAAACATGATAACAGTGTACAAAATATCTTCCAGCAAGTTAAAGACATTTCTTCATTACTGTCCTATACTGGATAGGAACTTTAATTATCTGTTTTATCCATTATTAATTAAAAATACTTCACATTGTTAATCAAAATTTAAAACAGCACTTCACAAAACATTAGCTTGTTTTTTCAAGGGATAAAACAGATAATTCTAGCTTAATTCAGTACTTTCTCACTCTGCAACTATTTTACTACATAGAAGTTTTACTTCAGCCTAGTCAAACAGCATTCACCTTTGTAAATAAAGAATTAAGAAAAGTCACAAGGTAATGCTTCTTTTAACAGTAGGAAGAGTAAGAGCCAAGATCTGAGGCTTATTAACATTTCTGGAGGGAGAAATACACTTTTGCAAATGAAAAAGTATCATAGGAGGAGGAAAAAGAAAAAAGAGAAAGAAATGCTCTAATAAGAGGCTCAGCTCTTGATCAGATCCATTCCTTGATCTGGTATGGACAATTATTTCTTCCACAGCATTACAGTGTTAGCTTTGTTTTAGTTTATTTGATTCAATAGAGAAGTACAAAGAATTACCTACAAAAACCAGTGCTATCATGTTTGAATGTTAAATATCATTCCTTTTTCCTTACTTGCTTCATCCCTACACAAACAGGTGCTTTTCATAAAAAGTCAGTGTTATGTTTTAATATAACACAAATACCAAATGAATATTTGTAGAAACTCAGTGTATACCCTTATATATAGAGAAAAAAGAAAAAAAAAAATAAATACAACTGGTCAGTCAACTCCTTCCGTGTCAGCAGCTCTCATTCCTGTGGGGTTCCTGCAGATCCTGCCAAGCAGGTTAACCCATGAGCCACCACCCTACACATAGGCAAGATTCTTCTCCCTGTGCAGGACAGTCTGCTCTAAGCCCTTTCAGGAATGTAGAAACTCCTGCTTCTTGTGGGAGTAGCAAGTAAGCTGTATTAATACTTCCCACTGAATAAACACAGATGGGGAATCACTGCCATTCTCCAGGGCAAGTCACTGCCTGTGTGCTTACTCTCTATAGAACACTGACACATGGCTCCTACCAATTTCAGATCTTGGTAGAAACCCGTGGATCCACACAGAACCTGTGGATTAACTCAAGCCTAAACAAGGCAGTAGCTCTCCATCACCACTGCTGAGGTTAACCCCGTACCTTTGCTTCCATTTCCCAAGACCTAAAATTTAAAGTACTTGTTTTGTTCCTGTTTCTAACCTCTTTCCTAATTTTCCTCTTTATTACACTCATTGGGAGTCCTCAAGTGCTGTAGCTGGCTTCTAAGAGTAAATGCCAAGAACTACTTCTCTACTACTCATGGTCTGAGACAGGGTGGGGATCATCTTAAATATTCCTGGAACACCACAGTTCTCAAGGTTGAATTGTGTTGCTCATAAGTTATATTCTTTGATGTCCTTAAAACACAGTACTGCCCTTCTACAGCAGTTCTCATCTCATACCTTCTTAGAAGTTTCTGGGTGGAGGACTTGTCGAATGAGTAACTGGCCATCACTGCAGAGTGTGTAATTGCTCCTTCCAAGTACTTTCAAATCACTGGATACCAGCTGACTAAACTGAAAAATAAAGCAATAAACTTTATTGTACTGACTGATACGGATAATTCCATAAAATGAGCACTTACCACTACTAACTTACTTTTAAGAAAATACAATAATTCAGCACATTTCCCCCCCCCCCCCGAGCTGTTGCAAACATGCTGAAGAGCAAATAGGGGCTCCAGAGAAAGGCAGGCAAATAAACTATATACATTCGTGGAACAGAAAATAAGAACACCAACAGTATGGTAAAAAGAACCATTAGGACAATATGGCAGAATTACGAGCTCATATGAAAAGTCATGCTGTTATACTGGTAAGCTGAACTATAATAAAAACTATGAAATATTTGAAAGAAAAATATTTTCAAGATCAATCACAATACTGGTTTTGCAATAGCCACTCATCAGCATTTATTAAAATTTTTAAAGTTATATGCCAAGAAAATCCAAACAAATGTGGTCTGATAATTTCGAAAGTGAAATTATAATCAAGTTGGATCCAAACGAATGAAAGTTGTTGGAGGAGAACAGTGTTACAAACACTAGCTAATAGATAATAACTATCCTGGGATATATATAGAAGTTATAACTAACTTCTGGATGCATAACCCCCAACAGTTAATTCTCAACAGGAAAGGACTCAATTTCTCTTGCTCAATGTTATTTTCCATCCTTTTACTACTCCATACTAGTGTCAAATTCCTTGCTCATAATAGTCAACTAATGTATTATAGTACCTACACAAATTGAATCAGTAAGTAGTAGCTTGTTAGCTAACTTTCCAGAGGACAGATATAATTATTCTAAGCTTCCCTCTTGATGCAACTCCCTCCCAGGAAAGCCTCACCTCACAAAGCAAGCAGTAATTAACGTCATGATGCAGAAGCCACCCACTGCTCTAGGCAGTAGTTTGCAGCTCCAAAACAACCACCCCCAAAACCAAATTGCAAGTTGACTTGAAACTCAGACAATATCTTTATGCTGTCTTTTAACCTGTATTGAGGTAAGGCGTGTTGGTTTGATTTATCATCAATGGCTTACAGTTACATTCTCTGCTCAGAAAAGAGTATGTTCCAATGATCTGATCCCTAGCTATACTGTATTCACTGTGCGAACAAACGTTACAGATCTGCTTCCCAAAGGTAAGGCTCCTCAAGGGAGAAAACATGTATTGAACATGAGGAGCAGAGACATGATTACCCATGCTTTGTTTCAAAACAATGTCTCAAATACAGTTCAGGCCCCTTTCTAGGCTTGGACAGCTAACCAGTGTCCCACTGCCATTAGAGTTCAGAAATGCTGTAGTAGTGGCTACTACATACCCAGACAGAGAACTGAGGGGCAGGGTAAGCAGAGACACTTACACAAGCATCTTGTGCAAGCTGCTTAATTTGCAGATAAAAAAATACAGATGTAGATAGAAATCTATAAACCAAAGTTATAGATAGTAGTACCAAAGTAGAAGATAATTTAAACCTTAATAAGGGTGAAATATCCTTCAAAAAAACCCCTCTACAATGCAATTCTTTGGTTCTGTTTGCTTTGGTAGTGGGCAAACACTAAAATCAAACAACTAATCCTAACTCTTGGAGATTCAGAAAGCCAGTTTCCTTCTGACTGCTAGGTTCATGTTGTGTTCCTACCCAAGTTGAAGTCTTGAAGAACCTAAGGCTATATGGCAAGTCTTTGTTTAAGGGTAGCTGAAAGTCAAAAAACTGAGATCTGAGAGTGCTCAAAATACTTCTTCTGATGTGTAAACACCAGAAAAGGATGAAAATTCCAGAGGACTCAAAAGGAACTACTTCAGAATTGCAGTTCTGGGGACTGACACCATCACAGACCAACAACAAATGAGAATGTGAGCAAATATTCACACCACAAACATAAGAATTGTCTTCTTACTAAATACAGGACCATCTTACTTTCTGTTTTAACTTCTGGGCACAGTAAAGAGCAAATATTTGTAAAAAGGGATTGGAAATGGTGATAGGAATTAACCTCCAGAAGGTGCATTCTTGCCAAAAAGGAAGCAGAGTCTTACTGATGGAACAGTAATAAAACACTCCCCAAACCTTCAACTTTGTACCCTGCGCTTCTTGTTTCTGAAAGTGCACAAGAGCCTATATAGAGAGTGCGATTAGGGAGTTATTTTGATCAGCAACAAGAAGAAATCCAACACACACAATCTGAGGGAAGTAGCAAGTGTATGCAGGCACCTGCTTCAGAAATAAACCAGAAGAACTTTAGTTTTAGAAAGTCTTCAAGTTAGAAAACAAGAGGAGAAAAATGTTTGGACTAGGGAGAAAATGCTCAGGCCAAACAGTTTAAGTTATGTTAGTAAAAATCAGTTTTGTTGCACTGAAATAGTCACTTTTTTTTTTCAGATGGTGTATCCCACACAATGTACAGCTGAAAAGACTGATAGACAACACAGCTATTTTAAGAAGGCCCAGAGAAGATACCAAGAAGAGTGAAATATTGCATAAGGACACCAATAAGCCAAATATTCCAAGTGTACTATGGTTTAAAGACGGCATGAGAGGCAGCATTTGTTTTTATTTTCAACTGAGCCAAAGTATTTGCACTGCATATTTATTAAATGTCAGCAATAATATTCAACATTGCAAAGTCCTTTCCAGTGGAAAAATCACCACATCAAAACTATTCACTACTTTTCTTAGTAGAGGCTAGCAGCTTACAGTTGCTACATGGTTGGCAAGCCCTGTTCAGTGCTTATTTAGAAACTTCTATTTTAAAACCCAGCCTTTTTCAAACTTAGGAGTGTACTGCTTCAGAAGAGGGCAAAAGGAGTGTGGGAAGAACAGTCAGAAGACATAAACAATGCTTCCTATCCAAAACAGCTTAACTATCACATGGGTTAACTGAGGAGAGAAATGGGGTAGTGGAGTGTGAATGGGAAGATTCACCCAAAAGAAAAACAGGCGACAAAATAGTGAGTAAAGCACCATCACATAGATGGCATATATTGGGGATTACCCTGAACTGGTTTTTTTCATCAACATGAGATATCTCCAAATTCTGGAAAGGTTAAGTATAAAAAGCATGTCTGCTCTCATTACTGCAGATTGCACTGGACCTCAAAGTCTCTCAAGCAATAAATACTGCCTACCACATGTATCAAAAGGAGTTAAAGCAACCAGTGCAGACATATTTCAGTGTGGGTTTATGAATGTAAGTTAAGCAATTCAGTGTTCCTGAGGAAAAGCCATCTTCAGCCTTCTTTTTCCCCCACTATAAATTTCAGGCAGCATCTCAAATATCAGCCTCAAACTGGCACACACCCAAATGTAGCAAGCTAAGGACAAGTTAAGACCAGTGCCAGATTTACATTAAAATTTCTTTCTCACATGTTGAACAACCTGTCCACAACTCTGTCATTTCGTAAATTTCATCCACATCTCCTTCATTCCACTAATAAAAAACATCTCTGCTATTTACATCCTGTCATTCACCTTCATGCTGCCCTCCATAGCACTCCCCCAACTTTAGATTCCAAAGCTGCCCCACCTTAAGACTTCCTCCACCAAGCTCACACACCCTGCATCTCCCCTGTTAATCTACTCATTTCATAGGAACAGTTAGCACGCGCTATTTACCACTGTTTGCATCTTGCAGCCAGCCCTCATTTCAACTGCAAGAGCCACCATGTATTGGCATCACCCTCCACCTTTTATTGCTTATTCCAGCAGACCAGTCTTTCTAGGAGAGCTCTGATGAATCACTCTATATTTAAAGGAATGTATTCAATAATTCAATACTGAGATTAAAAACTGAAGAGAGAGAGAAGAGGAAGAATCAAGCAACCTGCTCTGTACATTTACTTCCATGAAACTTGAAACAGTTCTTTGAGAAGAGGTGGTAAGAGGGAAAGACAAAGTTTGAGCACCAGTTTGAAAAACTGGCTGAACAGGATTTTGGTGATGTAGCTGAGAGTACAAAGAGAATGGAGAGACATGTTTTGCCAGCAGCAAAGCTGGATGACAGCCAGCACAAGCTGATGTGCTGTCTGCAAAGGAATCCCAAGTGGCTGAAATGATACAGCCCCCTTCGAATTGCCTTAACTACAACTGAGCAAAGCTGTGGATCTTAGAGAAACAAGATGATTTCTCATTAAGCTCTTTATATAGTTATGATGCACAAAGCGCTAAAATAAACCTCTGGTTATTTGGATATTCCCATTTCCCCAAATAAAAATAGCTCACATCCTTGAGAAAGGCCACTGCATTGGTGCTGTATCTGTGCATAACTTGGTAATGAAATACTAAGATAATCCAGTTACAGAATGCACCCACACTGTCAACTGAACCATTTCTAGAACACAAACATGCTCTGGGGTACAGTCTCTTTAGTTCACCTCTGAGAAGTAACAGAAAATCTGGCTGCTGCTTTCTCAGACCTCCAGCAGCTCCTAGTGTGTCTTCAAAATGGAATCCTTTTCCCTAGCAGGGCACAAGGCTTCTCTGTGTTGCCTCTTTTAGCCTTACTGACCTATCACAGTTAATGGTACAAGACAAGACAAATTATTCACATAACTTCAGAATTAAAGGCATCCTTGCAATATAACCAGGTCTGGAATGTTATGGTAAAGCATAATGTAAAAATCCAGAAGAAACTTAGCTTGTAGTCCACATTTCAGCTAAACATACATCTATTCTGGAATAGAAAGATACAAGTTATTAATAAATATTTGAAAAAAGGATGGTCCTCGCAGCATGGGGACCTGATTTCTAATTAATGGTATTGACAAGTATGTTACTAAATTGCCAAGAGATAACAATTTAATGATTACACATGAATACATGATCAAGTTTCTACAAATCAGCATGTAAAAACCTGCCCATTTTGACTTCTATACCGTCTTTACACCTAGGTGGGAGGACAAATCACACTTGTTTCAGTCAAAAATTAAGACATAAGACAGACAAGTATCTCTTACTATTAATAATATGTAACTGCCCTAGAGAAAGTGAAAATACACTCTACATATCTGTAAAATACATCATTTGAGAATAAGATTTATCTGAGTAACATAAATGTGAGCTCAAACCTGGAAAATTAGCTACATGTGATTTTTTTGTTCCATAAATTTCCACTCTGACCAGCACACAAGTCCATGCAAAGCAGAAGCAGAAGCTAGATTTTAGATCTCTTTCACAAATTATTTTACTTACATAAGAGACTTCCTCCAGTAGGGAATTATTAGAAGAAAGGTGGAGGGCAGCATAGAAACCACTACAGGAAGTCATCTCTAGCACAGAGGTACATGCATCTCTGTGTATACATGCACGTTTTTATGTATAAAATGATTTATTGTGACAGAAATTATAATATTAAAAGTCTCATCAGATCAGCTCGAATTTCATGTTTGCATGTCTAACACAGTTTCTAAATTTAAAAGCTTATTTCTAAATTTCAATTCATTATACCTCTGAATGTTTTAAGTCCTGAAATTTGTTACATTTTATTAACATAATGAAGTGAAAGAACTACATCTTTTATTCTATCAGATTATCTAACAACTTACCAAAACAACAGTAATACTGTAAGGTCTCTACAGACTCACACACAGAGTACAAATTTTATGTTGTAGAAACAACTTAAATAGCAACCACATAGAACACTTCTTTTTCAATCCAGAAATGTCAGAGTTAACTTTCATGCATACTTCCACTCTTCACCATATGTGAATTATCAGTTGAAAAAGGGATGTTAAAATAATTGCAGCTTTTCTAGGAATGAGACCCCATACATACATTAACATTACATTACCACTTTGCAACAAATATCACATGTGTTTTGACTGAAGTATGATATGAAGTCTTGTGTTTTAAAGAAGAAAAATCATTACTTATTAGACATTACTGTTATTCACTACATTAGTTTAAGACTGTCTTCTAAGCATGTGGCGTGGGTCATTCTTTGCTGGTAGCATAGAGAATATAACAATGATCTGCCTTGTTTCAGCTAACAGAAACGGAAAACAATCTCCAGAAAGGTGTCTCTGAATATTCTCTACTCCAAGTTTTGCTTCAACAGGCAAGGACATTTCAGTTCTTGCCTGAAAGGCTGATTTTATGGAAAGTCCTCTACAATTTATTGACAGAAAACACCACAAAACAATTATACAGTTACAGGTGCAGTTCCTGAAAGTAAATCTCCAGTGGTCAGACACTGAAATAGGCTGCCCAGAGGAGTTGCAGAGTCTCCATCCTTGGAGATATTCAAGACCTAATTGGACATGGGTCCTTGGCAGCCAGCTCTGGCTGACCCTGTTTTAAGGGGTTGGACTAGATATCTATAGTTCCCTTCCAACCTCAGCCATTCTGTGATTCTTTGATCAATTTGGGCTCTGTTTTGCTTACTCTGCAGCTAGGGTAAAGATCATTACATCAATGCCATCAGATTGTACATATGGGAGTTTGGGGGTGTGTGTTTGGGGAAGAATGTGTTGTCTGCTGGGGGAGGAGGAAGTAGAGAGGAGGAAATCAAAAGGTGAGATGCAGCCAAATTGTGCCACCAAATCATAAACAAGATTGGAGCACCACTGAAAAAAAACAAATATCCAGCAACCCTACTGTCTCCCTTAAGACTTTAAGGCTCTAATGGCGCATGAGAAATCTCAAGAGTAACAAGCCACAGGTTTGGTACACAAAGCTTGACCACACACAGCATACCATGACACACCAGCTTTGGGAAATATTTTTGACTGGACTTTGCACCTCAGTTCCTACATCCAATAAGGGTTTCACATTTATTTACAACACTCTCCATGGGCAGTTTCTGCTCCTTCACTCTTCAAACCATGGCAATAATGTCAGCTTTATCCATGCTATGAAGGAATTTAAAGCATGTCAGTACTCCTGGGAGGTGCACAGACTGCATTTCAGCAGTATTTACAAATATGATAACCCTTTATTGTGCTAAGTAACTTTTTAAACAGAGAATCCCATAGCAAGACCTTGCATTTGCTCACTGGTTAACTTCACTGTTACCTGCTCTTCCACATGGCTGATAATGGTTACATAGTGACCTTGTACTGAAGCTGCTAAAAGGAAATAAAATTAAGTGTAAGCCACAGTGCAACCACAAGCTGCAGCTACCTTTTCCCCTTCTACCAAAATAGGAAAAATTACTATATTTAAATACTATTCAGACACAAACATGAAAAAGAAATTGCCCCTTGGTTTTATTTCTTTGCAGGGGAAACTTGCAGAAGATGACAGAGGGAGATCAGGCCCACTTCACTAAGAACGTTCAAAACCAATATTGCCAGTCTGATTATTCCTATTAGGAGGAAAATAATTTTTTTTGCTCTACTGAACACTGATGCCCAAAACTTTTAGGGACTTAAGACTAGCCTGAACAAAAGCATGGTTTTTACTTCTGGCACACCACAGACATTACAACTGTGCTCAATATGACCAGTCAAGTTACATATCACCTTATGCCTCTTAAGGTACTATAAAACGTATTAAATAACTGAGCAATCAACCACAATGGCCATCAAAAATGTATGTGAGATAAACATGCGTATTACCCAAAACCAGTTATTTCCATCCAACTTTGGAATTTGCAAGTGTAAGAGCAGGTTTGTTCTCCTCAGTCTCAGATGCAGAATGTGGCCCTGAGCTTCAAACACTGTAGACGGTCTTCTCCCCAGGTATATTATGTTGCTTATTACTACCTACTAATCTTGCCATTTTTGTATTCTTTCCTGAGGAGAGGTCCAACAACAGCAAAGCAGCTTCCCCACATCCTGCTGGTGTTCCAAAAGAGCTTCCACCTGAACTGGGTGTCTATACAGACATAAACTCACGCTCTTACCTCTCATAAAAAGAAACTAATTCTTCTCCACCTGTGGCATGAGCTAACAAAGGTAACAGGGTTAAGGTCTCACCTACCCCATGCTCTGCTTTCTGTCATAAAATTCCAGTCATCATGACTCTTCAAAGAAGTAGTAGTTAAAAAAATAAAATAGTTTAAAAAAAAAATTATTATTTTTTTAAGTTATTTTAGATATCCACTTTTATCTACTACTTTATTGGGAAGCTGAACTACCAGGAAGGAATATCACCCTGTCCTCTTCCTCATTGCTGTCACACAGAGCTCTCAAGTCAGGAAGACACACAGCCTGCATATACCTTTTATACTGACTGCAAGAGGTCAAGGGAGAAAAATAATGGAAGTTTATCACATCCTTACATTCCACAAAACATACTCCTTGAGAATTACATAGATGCCCTGAAAACTTTCAGCTTACATGAGGGTAGACTACAACTAACTTTCTGCATTAAAATAGGTTTGTTTAACACAGTTCAGGAACAGGTAGAATACGAAATACAGAAATGGAACAACAGTCTTCATGCTTTGTCCACTAACAGTTGGTAGAGCATAGAAAACAGATCACTGTGATTCAAGACTGTGATAAACTATCTCAAGGGTTAAGCTTCCTTATAATTTCTTTCTTTGGCTCTTTTTATATGGCCTGGGTCTCTGTGTGACAAAGTAAGCAATAGCTAACTGAAAGTAGTAATTCTTTCTAGGAAAGAATGCAAAAATCTAACCTTCTGCCAAGAAAAAGATCTGTTCAAGACATGCCATTTGAGCATGATATGCCCATTCTTTATTAGTTGTTTCTTAGATGGAAATTGCAACACTGGAGTATTTGCAAGCTTTCCAGCTATGGTGTCTACAGCATCAAATTTAGGTAATGCATTAGGCATAAAAGGTAAGATCATGGTTCAGGCCATCTAAATGTCATGGCAATCAGACCACAGCTTTTATCTTCAAAAGCACAATCTGTTTTAATAAAAGAGTGTTGAAATATGCACAGTATTCCACAAATAAACTACTTGAAGTTAGCCTTGTGAAAGATAAAGCACCCCATTCCAGCAACATAAGAATTTCACAGGTCTTGGGACTTACTTTACTACTATGTGTCAGGAAACTGCTAAATAAGGAAACACTGTGATAAAATAAGTTTTCATCTTTAAATTAACCTGTATGAAAAGGTCACTAGCTACCAAATACAACAAAATAATGCAGAATAGATATACATCTTGCAGAATGCCTTGGCATTCGTTAACATAGATTATTTATGAGTCTGTCTTTAAGCAAAAGGAAGCTCTGAATATTAGTAGTGCAAAAAATCCATACTGTCAAGCTTTCATCTACATTTTAAGCAGGATTACATGGTGCCTCACACTCCTCACAGGCTGCTTGCTATCAGTTCAGCTCACAGAGCAAGTCATTGCAGCCTGAAAGACAAGGTCAAACATACTTTCCAAACCTTATGTTTTAATTAATGCCATGGCTGCAATTCTTCCTAAAACCTTGATTTAAGCCCAGGCTCCCTCTCACAGTGTTCTTTCTATAGCTCCACCATTTTCACTTACCTCTGTTTCAAGGACAAACTTTCACCAGCAATGTGATCTTTAGCACTAGCTGTATTGACTGTAATGCATGGTACTGCTGTATTTACTCAACACTACCTCATTGTTTGTAGTGCAAGCATAACCACTTGTGGGAGAATAGCCAATACCTGCAAAATTACAGCATTTCTTTCTATTGGATTCTTTTTCAAGTTGCTTTTGTATTAATATCCAGGGAAAGTAAAAAGAAGTAGAGATACAGAAAGAAAGAAGACATATATATTATCCACAATTCAGTGTTTCCTTCAAGATTCTCTCATATTCGTGCCTCTCCTTCAAACTGATACTACAAATAAGAATATCACAGGCACGGATATTCCTGAATAATAGCTGTGATCCATGAAGAATCTGAGCAATTTTTGTTAAAACCCACACAAACATCAATGAAAAAGTAGAACTTTTATTAAATCACTCTTCTCTGCTTCAGAAATGGGGAGTTCCCCCTTTCTTATTCAACATGCTTTCACAAAAACATAATGCAGAAGTGGAAGTAGATGCCTAAACCAGCTTGCCTTTAATTTCTGAAATTTTAAAGTCAGAGATGAGGACAGTGACTTCATGCACCGGAAATTAATTATGTTTGATTGTTATAAAGTAAAAAAAGAGAATAAGAGATTATTGCCTCCTAACTTTTAGCAGTTCATAACTGAGTAATATCAGAACTTATATTTGGGCAAGTGATTCAGACCGGCCCAATACAGACCAAGGACATTAATGATAACATTATAATGGTGACATTATTTAGATGTTGCTTCCTCTTATAGCTTCTTGTTCAGGCAGCTTCTTGTTTCCAAAGTGAAAGACTTAGTACGAGTTGTCCAGCATATGAAACAGGTCACACAGGTTCCTGTGATCGGTTCTCAATGTCTGAGACTTACTGGGAGAGGGAAATTGATTTATGCTTTCTTTTGTTTCATTAAGCATACCATGAGATGAGCAGTTTTCTTCTCCTGCACTTCATATTTACATGGTGCCATTTTACGTACTTTACAATATGCAGAAGTTCATCCTGTAACCATTTAATTCTGCTATAAGAAATAGCACTGGCTATTACACTCAAATAATCAATCAAGCATACCCCAAAACTCTGTCATAGTCATATTTTTGTGACTGCTATATATTTTCCAGTTCTCAGTCTCTTGCATCCCCCTCCAATCCCATAATTATTTAATTCAAGAGGTTTGATGTGTTATACACTGTTTTGTGTCTCTCTTCAGCTGCAAAGGATTCCCAAATCAACTTTTAGGCACACAGCTACAATAAGATCTACTCACAAAACACAGTGGTTTTTGCACTTTTATTTTCCAAGTTGCATACTATAGCTCTACTTTAGTCTTAGTGCAATTCACTGCAAGAGATTCACTTATCAGGAAAGGCATTCTACCACAATTTCTGTAAAGGCATTTAATTTTACACACTGCCAATGTCTACAAAATCTATTATAATGTTAAAGCACATACTTAAATTTCAGGTGTCCAAAAATCATTACAGGAGCCAAGTTTTTGCAAAAGAGAATAGAGCTGTTTCTTAATCTTCAAATTAAGTTTCTTTCCCATGTTTTAGTTCTAACCCAGTATCTATTTCTCAACACTTTTTGTCCTTCTCTGCCCACTATAGTTCTGCAAAGAAACGTAGTGGAAGAGAAGTTAAAGTATTTTTAAATGGAAGTGGTGAGCATTTAAATTTCATTTTAATTTCATTTAAATTTCATTTAAATTTCAATTGCCAATGCCTTTTGCATAATATATATCTTAGAACTCGCATTTATCTTCAGAGCATGTGGATTTAATGAATGAGGGACAGATGAGTAAAGCAGCTGTTTATAAACAAAGCAATAACAGAGGTTATTGTATAAAAGTCTACTGGAGTAAGTTGTGAACAGTTTAAAGAACATCAACACATGTTTATCAGAGCAACACACTAAAGTTTTACAGGGCAAACATGACTTCTGATTCAGTAGCTCCTTATGACACACAGATGAAGATGTCTTTCAGAGTACCATTATTGCCCTCATTTCCTGAAATAAGGTTGTAGCTAACAAAAATTGATCACGAAGGAAAACAACATGATAGTTCTGCAATTTTGAAGCAAAGCAGCAGCTATTATAAAGAAAAATGAAAAAAGCTTTTACAGAGCAGACAAGAGATGGCAAAGACAAGAATGTGAGGAAAAAATGCTGCTTATGTTTCTAATTGAGACATAAAAATTTCAATTTTAACCACATAAATTACAAAACAGGGCTGACACATTGCCAAAAAAAAAAAAAGAGAGCGGGAGAAAGCAAAAAAAAAAAAAAATCTTCTCCAATCAGCTTTTTTACTTTTTTTTGCCACCACACTGGTTTGCTGGTAGGAGCTATTCCAGTATCTGTGCATCAGCCTTCAACCTAACTGTTCAGCAACATGTTGACAGAGCTGCAACATGTTGACAGAGATGTTGCTCTTGTTTGGCAACACTTGACTACCCAAGATCTTTTGCAGAAAAAACTTCAGAACTTCAGTGTGGTGATTTTCAGGTGTTTTTTTTGGTTGGTTGCTTTTTTTTTCTTTTTTTTTTTTGGGGGGGGGGGGGGAGGGGAGATTGTTGTTTTGGATTTGTGGTTGGGTGTTTTTTGTGGGTTTGGTTTTTGGGTGTTTTTTTTTTGGGGGGGGGTGTTTTTTGTGTTTTGTGTTGTTTTTTTTTTTAATCCAAATAAATCAACACACAGATGCAAGAACTATGAACCCTTTCAAAAGCTGTAATGAGAACTAGATAAAATGCTACCAGAGGAAGAGAGAAACAGTGGAAGTTTGCAGACGAACCAGAGCATCCACAGTTTTCTAAGCTACTTCAATGTTAACATGTGAGAACTGATAGAAGCACTGAATTTGCTGTCAAAGTGGTAGAAAATAAATCCTTCATTCCTCATTTATTATTCCTCAGCCACTTTTGAGGACACCGACAATTGTTCATTAACACGCTCCAAGTGACTTTTTCAGTAGCTACTTATAGCAAGTTAGAGGAAAGAACAGTCTTTGAGGATCATGTAATCCAGTAATCTGTACTAAAAGGCTTCTACCCTGTTTTAATGTCTTCCAATGACTTGTTTAAAAGCCACAAGTACAATTTCAAGAGAAACTCAAGTATTCAGATATATTATAGCTGAGTGAGGACAGGTATTTCAAGTTATTCCAGAGCAGTCATTGTAAAGTCATAACCCTCTATCTACTCCTGTGAGACCCCATTTGGAGCACTGTGTGCAGTTCTGGCGTCCCCAACATAAGAAGCACATGGAGCTGCTGCAGCAAGCCCAGAGGACACCTCAAGGATGATCAGGGGCTGGAGCACCTCCTTTATGAAGACAGGCTGAGAAAACTGGGGCTGTTCAGCCTGGAGAAGCTGTGTGGAGACCTCATAGCAGCCGTCCAGTATCTGAAGGAGGCCTACAAGAATGCTGGAGAAGGACTCTTTATCAGGGACTGTAGTGACAGGACAAGGGGCAATGGATGTAAATTGAAACACAGGAAGTTCAGGTTAGATTAGAAGGAATAAGTTCTTCCCTGTCAGGGTGGTGAGGCACTGAGCAAGTTGCCTAAAAATGTCGTAAATGCTCCACTCCTGGCAGTGTTCAAAGCCAAGCTGGACAGAGCCTTGTGCAACATGGTCTAGTGTGAGATGTCTCTGCCCATGGCAGAGGGTTGGAACTGCATGAGCTTTAAGGTCCTTTCCAACCCAAACCATTCTGTGATTCTATAGTTTATTTTTCTGTATATGCTAATCCACCCAGGCATGGTAAGAGATTGAATGTTACTGTTCACCAGAACAAGTCACAGCATCTGCTGTCATAGAAAGTCTGCTCAGGCTCATACTCAAGACACTGGGCCAAATTATTCATTTCTACTGAATATTGGCACTTACACCTTAAGGACAAGAGAGCCCAGCCAGCCAGGACTACCACATTTTTTATGCTTGCAGAGATAAGTATATGCAGCTTTGGATAAATTCCTTTATCTAATTCTCTGCTCATGTTGAACTGAGATGCACTTAAACTGTAGGAACAAAGCAAGCTGAACCATTGAGGAATTCAGATGAAAGTGTTGCAGCCTTCAGAGAAGCTATGGTTATTGCTTTTCCCCAGAAGCTAGCAGAACATAAATGCTGCCAACAATAAATGCATTCACATGATCCACATATGTATATTCATGTATACATATATATATATTACATAGATAAAACAGATGCACTCTTTCTACTATTAACTATTCTCTGGTTTTGAGGGAACAGATTTGAGTGTTTCAGTAACAATGTAGTGGGAGCTGGTGCACAGTGGATTTGTAAAAGAAAAAATTTTCACATATACTGTCAACAAGAGAATAACAACTAGGGTTCTGAAACAAAAGTTAGCCATCCATTTTCACTAAGGGAAAAAAAAAACCACTCTAACAGCCTGCAGCTACAGGAAGCATTAGCACACCCTTACTTCCCCACAGCAAAGACAGGATATTTTAGTATTAGGTATCAAACACAAATTAACCAATGCACATTGAAGTTTACCAATGGAAATAAAGAGCTAGTAGATGACAATGTATATTAAGAACCCTGCATAAGGCTACATGCAAACAGTACACTCTGTCCTCCTGCAAAAGCAGGATTTTATCACTGACCTGCCCTGACAACTTGAAGGTACCTATCAGGGAATCCTTCCCACTCACTGCAGATCCCAAACCAAGGCCACAGTTTCACAATACCAACTGCTTGCTGGTCAACCCATCTTAAAACATTTCTCTGCTTTCACCCACACTGCTTGTCCATACCCCAGTGCCATGGGTGCCCTCAGAAAAGCTACCTAATCTTCCACACTGTACATCAAACAGAACTATTCCAGACCAGAACTCTATTTCACTCTGAATAGTGCACCACTCATTTAATATGCAGCCCCCAAAACCTTTGTATTGGCAGAATAAAATTGTTGAGGGAGGTCCATGAAGCAGCACCTACCTAAGTAAATGGTGCCACTAAAAAGTTTTTGTTCAACTGCAGCTTGAGAATGTGATGCGGGGGCAGAAATACCTTAAGCAGGTATCACCAAACATGTTGGATCATGTAGTTTCATGGGACATAAGCTTGGACAGCAAAGCATCTCAGAAGTTCCCACCCTACCTGCTTATTTCAGTGATCCTGTTTACAGCTCAGCTTCACAAAGAGTTTTACTGTCACAACAAAAAAAGATGGCAAAGTATGGTGCAGGGGCAAGAAAGAAGCTGGCTTCACTGCTAAAGGCAAATCTTGTGAAACTACTCCCTAAGTATCTGTTGCGGAGAGAGCAGCTTGCTCAGTAACACTTGCCAAATGGTTGTCAAACACCTGCTCCAAAACTTCTGAACTCGGATCCTGTAAATGTTCCAAAACAGGTTTACTGAGGTGACGCAGTCACCAAATAATGTGAAGTTGTAAGACCAACCACAAGACTCAAAACCAAACAACAAAAAAAAAGATCATCCTGCATTTTCAGGCTTTTTTTTCTGCAGACTGAAGGTTCAGAGGTGCATTAAAAAATAATTTTTTAAGAAATCTTTTATCCAAAATGCATTTGTGACAGCTGGCAAGTGAGCCAAGAAAACTTCTAGCTGGTGCTTTGTGAAGAAGAGGCTGCAGAACAAGTTTCTCTAAAAAAAAAAAATAATAAAATAAAAAAAAAGTTTTAACCAGTTTGTCAGGTTAGAGGAATTCACTGGCTCTTCCTCCTCTCCCCACATCCCATTTGTTTCCAACTACTAATCTAACAAGCTTGTTTTTTGCTGAATTTGTTGATATGTGAAAAAATAAATTGTGCCTGCAGCTCATGTGGATGATCAATAGGCATCCAAACATGCTCCAGAGAACTGGTAATTTGCAACCACCTGATGAAGTGGCTGCCCCTCAAGATTTTCAATTTGTGCATAGTTTTTTAGAAGACTGGGGAAAAAAAGGCCCAGCTTTGTCTTTCCGTGTTTAAGAATATGAATTGAATCCATCACTGATGTACTTGACTCAATGCAACAAACTTTTAGAAAGACTCAGATAGTCTTCCAAACCAATTTTTAATACTTAAATGTCAATCCATAGATGAAACGTGGATGCTTTCAACAGGTCCAAAAGCAGACCCAGTTCTCATGAGAACCTCTCCCTTTTTAGTATATCGTTCAAAGTATGACAGTAATTACAGCTAAATACTGCAAACAGCTCTTTAAAATTATTAGCTCTTCTTAAGACATATCCTTTGTCAGGGAGACATGCAAATATTGCCTTGCAAAAGTAAAGTAACATGTCTTAAGGCAAATCATGCTGATTCAGCCAGGTTTTTTTTTGTATGGGAAGGATTAAGATATCCACAACACTTTCAAATTAGTATTCAATCTTCAACTTAAAACCCCGATGGCTAGACTCAGAGAAGCATATTAAGATGTCAGCTTTCTTATGATCCAGTAATGGGGCTGAGAGAAAGGCAAACTTCATTTTGGTTTGGCTCTTGAAAAGCAACCTTCCACTCCTGCAAGGTTTCAAAGAGCAACCTGAAAATAATTCTCTCCATTAAAGGCTTGAAAGTGGAAAACCATAAAATTCCAGCAGTTATTTAGAAAAATATGCTAGATAAGCCAGTTTTGTGATTTGAGGATGTGAACAATAAAACCTAGCAAGAATGTCCCAGCAGTGCAGAAAGAAACTGCTCCCTTTAGCAAGCAGTGTAGGTAATGGATATTTAGAGGCTTGCGTCACAGGTTCAAGACAGTTCCAGATACACACTTCAATAAGAGAACACCTACTTTTCCTGCAAAAAAAAAAAAACAAAACACCAAACCTCGTATTTTTCTACTCAGTAGCATTCTGGAACTACAACGACATACCTCAGTCAGCAGCTGCAAGTTACTGGTCCAACAACAGGTAAGTTATTAATGTCATTATGAATTAAATACATCAAGCAGAATGTTCCAAAGGGCACACATTTTATGACTTCAGGTAACTATTCGTACATTACCAGGATCTTTCTCTCCTCCCCATCTCAACCATATCTATTGGAACATTGCACATCATCTATCAGAAAAACACATCTCGATCCCATAAATGCACTAGCATCTGTGGAATCAAATGCTTGTTACCCTGCACAAGCATAGTATTTAACAACTTGCAGCAAAATGTGTGGAGCATACGCTGCGGCAAACACCTTGGTTATTCAGGAGCACTGTGCTTCAGGACCTCACTTTGTAAAATTACTCAGTAAAAATACACCAGCGGGGAACCCTATTTTAGACTATTTCTTAAGACAAACTCAGGTAGTATGTTGTGCAATACGTAACACTGTAAGGATATGAAGTCAAATTGAAATGACACATCGTTTGATTAAGCGCCTTGTGACAAGCAGAGTAAATATTTCACCATAAACTTTTGATAGACCCTACCATTGCTGGAAAGGGAACTAAACAGTAAGAGAAGGAGGATTTCTGTGGAAAAAAACTTTTCTGTGGAAAAACTCAAGACCCACAGCAAGTGATCTACTGTTTACCAATTACAAATCTCAGAATCAGAATTACAGAACAGCTGAGGTTGGGAGAAACCTCTGAAGCAGAGATAAAAATTGCAATGGATTTGTGCTTAGAGATTCTTACTTCCTTCTGCATGTACAGACTAAGTACCCAAGGCAAAAGCCAGAAGCAGGCACTGAAACTTTCATTTAGATGATTGAGATGTGTGCTAAAGTGTGCAATTTTCAGCTGCATCATCAAATTTTCTACCACCATCCAACCAGGGTGTGGAAGGCTAATTTCACATACTCTATGACACCATCTCCAATCAAGGTACAAGTTTATTTTCTTTTCCTCCTTCTTTCCAAATAACCACTTCTTCACCCAGGTGTGCTTTTGCTAATCAAAACATTTAACTGAGGAAAAAAAAAATGTGTTGACAAATACCCAAATCGCTCTTAAAATACAATTAAAATATTTGATGGACTTGTCTTTGAAGGTGCAGAAAATGATCTACTATTAGAGAATATAGAAGTTTCCTTTTTGCCACCATTGTGAGAGGATGCATTAATTCTCTCCTAACTTCCATGGTGTCAGGACACATAGAGGGGAAGAGAGGTGAGCGTAGGTAAAGTGTGCTCCAGAAAACCCATGACAGAACTGGCCATATCACAACTGCCATCCAACAATCAACTGCAAAATCATTATTTAGTTGCATAGATATGCCAAACAAAAAATGAGGGGAAAAAAAAAAAATGTTTTTCAAGAGTCTCTACCCACCTACACACAAAGGTAGTATTTCCTTTTATTTGCTAAAGCAGACCCACCTACAGTGCAATTTACGGCAGTAAGATACAATCTCTCATAAAGTATTGAGTATAATTAAAGTATGTCTGTTATAAAGGTAAACGGAGTGTACTAGGCTGAGCTGATGTCTTTAGTTCAAGATCTGGGACAAGATCAAACCTGCAGCTGCACATTTTCTCAGGGGTTATTTTGAAGCTTTTTTTTAAAAAGAAATCACCTTGCTCTTGGACTCTAACAAAACTAGCATAGGTACAATAAATGCCATCTGTAGCTCATGTTGACAAATTTTAAGACACATAAAAATTACACGTTTCTATTTTCCAAGATACTAACTGAAGTGAAGTATTAACTAGTCAGTATCAAAGAGGGTTAGAACCTAGTCTGCCAAGTTATCTGTGTCACCAGAAGTTACAGCAACATGAACCTGTTCTACTGCCTAGGCAAGTTTCTTGCCGAAACACACCTATGAATGATTCAGACAAGGTGTGGAAAACCAGTTTTATATGTTACACAAAAACTCACCATTGTATTTTTCCATTCAAGTACATTTCATATAAAGAAGACACAGGGAAGGCAAACAAACTTGCAGGAACTGCATAGGCATACGCTACTTGCATTAAAATCTTTTAGGTAACTTAGGACTCTTGATTGGCAAGGATCAAATAAATTTACAGAATTACACTCTCGGTGTAATATTAAACGAATCAAAGAGAAAAATACAGAAGTTGTAGGGGGAAAAAGAAGCAAACCAAACCAAACCAAAACCAAACCAAACCAATCACCTTATAATCCACTAAACTAATTAGGCTCATCTGGAAATGAGTGGGGTACAACAAACACAGCTGATGTTTTGTGAAAGCATAGTTTTAAAGTTTTCAACTCACTTTCAGAATAACAAATAAGGACAAGGTCTTTAATAGACATTAGATCAATAAACCTGTAGATTAAAATAAACTGAATTTTGAATGTTTTACTAGCACTGCTAAATTAAGTAGTGCAGTTATCACCCTACTCTTTTTAAGGTTCGAGTAAAAGAAATTTGGAACAAAAGTAGACCTATTGAAATAATCAGAAGCCAGATCTTCCAAGGACTAGTGCATCAGCTCAGATACTCCGGTATTGTATGTAACTTTTCCAGAATTACAGGGTTCCCATTTCAAATGATTAATGTCTCTTTTGGGTTGGCTTTAAAATCAGCACAAACCCTGCCAGTGGTTTCAAAGTGAAAGGCAAAATAAAGTCCATTAATTTCACCAAATCAATTGAATCTCATCCCCAGGCTTAACCCTGAGCAGCCCCTGCTCCCAAGAGCAGGGCCTCACCTGCTGAAGAACCCGGTCCAGTGGTTCGGCTTTGTCCAGTCCCTCTGGTGTTAAGCCACTCACTTCACGACACTGGTCACTTAAATCCAAATTGTCTGCTTTCACCAGGGATTTGTGTAGAGTCCCTACCTAAAATCATTTAAGAAATTGTGGATAACAGTGAGGAACAATCGAATTGGCTGGTTTTAACAATACATTGAGGCTGCAGAAAAATCAGCAAGTTGCACTATCACCGTCCCGATAACAACCGCAATGAGGAGAAGCGTTTGTTCATCGAAACCTTGCACCTGGGTTTCTTCCCCTCCCACCAGGAGGGTCACACTCTCAGCTTCCCTGAATCGGAGCCGGTTTTCATGGAACAGCTTTTGCAGTTAACACCGATTTTTGCAAGAGTTGTTAACTGCAAAGGGAAAATCACATAACATTAAGGCAGCTTCCTGAATCTGTTAATGCAATTGATAGCTGTATTTGTCTTAGCAATGCCCTTCATCTGTAGGGGCATTGTTTGTTATTGTTTAGGGTAGGGCTTCCAGAAAGAAAAATTAGAGCGCATTTTCAGGTTATTTTAAAAATTCAATGAGGTCAGTATTCTCTTAAAGCTTATCCAAATAGTGGCTGGGAAAAATCCCAGTCTCCCAAAGTAGGCCGCAGAGGGTCCAGTGGTTACCCTGAGCCAGCTCCTGGAAAGCATGCTCACATGGAGCTCAAGGAGGCAGCTTTATGTTTCAAACCTTCAAAAGCCCGTAGCCATCTTCAGATTTGAAGCTACAGACGTTTTACAGAGGACGGGACAGGGGGGGTAGAAGCGGCTAAACTTTCTTAAAAAGTTACTTTTTTCCCTCTGAAAGGGAAGAAAAAACGGCGCTTCTCGAGGGAGTGACCCCGCGGTCGGGTCCCACTCCCCCAGTTCCCTCCCCTCAGTGCTTTCGGAGATTAAGAACCGGCTCCGGGGAGGCAGCGAGCGGCCGGGCGCCTGCCCGCCCAGCGCCCGGGGAACGCGCCCTCGGCCCGGGGGTCGAAGCCGTACCTTCTTGCTGTGTAGGTCCACAACTTGCCACACCAACAGAATTAGCTCCCTCTCATCCGAACCCAGTTTAGCCCCATATGCACCAGCGGTTGCCCCAAACAACACCACCAAAGAGTCACTGTGCGAAGCCGTCATGACCACAGGGGGAAACAACTACAATCAAAAGCAGAGGTCAAAAAAAAAAAAAAGGAAGGAAAAAAAAAAGACAGAAAAAGAAAACAAAACAAAAAAAGATACGCGAACAAACAAGAACAAAAAAAAAAAAAAAAATCCCACGAGGCTTACCCCCTACCGCTAAATAATCAAAGGAGAAAGGAGCAAACAAGGAGTCACAATATCGAAAGAGCTGGTTAGGATGTTGGAAGTCAACAACAATGGAGAAAGCTCCCATTTCTACCTGTTCCCGGTGATCTCCTTCCCGGGGCTGATTAGGAGGTGAAATTAGCAAGCTGTGGGTTGCTTCCCTCCTGACATCATGGCAGAAATCCAGCCTGGGCTGGAGCAGTTTTCTTTTTTTTTTCCCCATTCCCTTCCCCTCGCCCAAGTTACCTGCCCGCGGTGCAGCTCACGTGACTCGAGTCAATCTCCCCGGGGGCCGAGGCCATTGGGCCTTTGGGAAAGGTGTAGGAGGGACAGACGGAGAATCAGCGCCCAGCTGAGCTGGCCTGATTGGGTTTTGAGGGAGATCAAAGGAAAACTCCCTTCCCCTCCCTTTCATCTTGCCTACAGGAAGTGCCTCTACCTGTGTTCAGTTCTGCGGGGACCCGCCCGGCGCGGCCGTGGACCATGCGCGCTCCGGTGCTCGCCCTTGAGGGGACAGGTGATGTCTGTGCACTCACACCGGGACCCTTCTTTTGGCGATGTGAAGAATAGTTGCTAAAACACCCTCTACAACTTCGCTTTCCACAGTGTTCACCTGCTGGTGACCGATCGTCCTTTGTGCCGGTGGTAACTGCGCAGTCACAGCGCCGGAGTACAGGGGGATGTTTAAGGGCTACACAGACAGAAAGTACTTTGTGCTTCAGACTCTGCACGGCACCTGGTTTGCAAAGGTGGATCTTAATAACACAATTTTCGTTTTGGAGAAAGGGTATATCTAGGATGTCTTGCAAAACAGAAATGCAAGCCCTGTATTTTCTACTAACTGCTCAGTGAGGAGCTGCCTCCTGGACGTTAACTGCGGTCCGAGGTCCACAGTTTCTCTCTACCTCTTCTATTTCTCCAATAGGAAAACACCATCTAGTTTAGCTACTACAAAAGTACTCCTCCAAGCATTTCTGCTAGATGGGAGCAGCGCTAATATTTGGAACATCAAAGGGGCTGGGACCGTTTTTGTAGATACTGTCAAACTCACATTTACTTTAAATCAAAAATGAAAATCAAAAAGCATCTAAGTTGTTTTGTCTATGTTACTATTTTTCCTGTTGCCACCACTGCTAAGTTACTAATGATTGTCAAATGCTGCAAGTTAGATTAGTCATGATTTTTCTTTTGCTTAATTACATCTTCAGTTTGTACTCCAGTATTAGTGTGGTATTGAAATACAGTTTTCACTGAATGAAAAATGGTGCTGCTATTTCACTGCTGATGTCTATCACAGAAGAATGCAGAGCTGGACATTTAACTGAATATCTTCTGGGTTTAAATACTAACAGAAAATTTTTTCTTTTTCTTTTAACATTCTAATTCTGTAATTGGTTAATTTTAGCAGTTATTGTGGACCTCATTCAGCAAACACCAATTCACATGCTAACACCATCACCAAGACTATTTCCATTTATTTCAATAAAAATAAACTGCAGTTCAAGGATGCTGTCTTAGAATTCATGTATTGCACGTATATATCTGCATAGGCCATGCAGAGAACTGTGCAGGGCACATATGTATCTTACTGAACATTACAAGGTAATTGTGAATTGCCTCTCAGCTGTTGTCTCTGCTGTTCACACGTGCAACTGCCTGAAAAGCAGTCCTGAAGATAGATCATTGTTACAGAAAGGGCACATTCCTAGACTCTCAGAGATGAAAACTTTAATCGGTAACATACACATAATTGCATGCTCAAAATGTTTTCAGCAGTATATTTTCTGGCATTGCTGAATTTACCCAGCAACTGTATTTTCCTCTGTCAATACAAGTCTAGAAGTCCTTGGCAGAATAAAATTCCATTCATGTTCTTTTTGTTTGGCTATGTCCTTTGGATATGGTGGTAACAGCCTGTTCATTGTGTATGGGATGATTTTGAGCCCTTAAATCTGTAATAAGAACCATAAAAATATACTGACTTCTTGAGAACTGCTTCTCTTGTCCCAGTGTTTTCCCTCTCCTCTTGAATACACATATACCATGGGGATGTTTGGGGAGAGGCTGTATCTATACATGTAAATGTATGTATTTTACCTCTAGCTATGTTCACAGAAAAGAAGTCAGCTACAATTTATCTGCCATTTCATAGCCCTAATATGTAACCACTTCATACAAAATGGGGTTATAATTAGCACATTTCTAGAGAAGATCACACACATGATATATTCCTGCCCAGCTTCACGTATAGGCTCACAGGCTTCAGTGAATTGGCAAAGAGAATGCCAATGCATGTGTAATTGGCTTTTAGAATCTAAAGTGAAAGAAAAAAGTAGTGTAAATCACTTATAGCATGTCAAATTAAAGCAGACCTATTCATATCAATGCCAAAGGCCCTTGAAATCTTCCTTGAATCACAGAGGCTAGTGAGCCCAAATGCTCTTCTGCTTTTCACAATTATATTAGCTCAGCTAATAAAACCTAGTATCGCTCCCTAGAAAATCAACCTGGTTTCTACTCTTAGACTATCTTGACTCATATAGTTCTACTGTTACTAGGCTGTCTAAACTGCTTTAGCTAAATGGACTTCAAACATATTGTAAAACTTTTTTTTTTTTAAATTAAATAAATGCTGGCCTTCCTAAGATTTCAGGCATTTTCAGTATCAGATTATGCACTGGTCTCCCATTCACCTTCTATCCACAACCCTCTTTCTCTCTGCATACAACCCTTAATTATAGCAGTCTCTGCAAAGTTATTGATCTAAAAAAGTTAAATGAATGACATTTCATGTTTCCACAGAACAGCAACAGAATCAATCCACTTCCTGAAACAACATGTGGACAAGCCTTTGTACACTGACCATTAACAAAGTTAATTTGTAACCAACATCTTGATGAAGAGTTACTGCTCTCCCTCAGCTTTAATCCAGGCAGGCATATTTGTAGGTTCTTGTTTGTAGGATCCATACAAGGATAACGTCTCATAAATGCAACTGAGTGGAGAATAAAAGTTTTAAAGATGGATGTTTATTGTTACGTAAGGTCTGTATTGTGATGATTTTGTTTGTTTCTCTTTAGTCAAATAAGCAAAAGTGGAGAATAGAATGGGTTTACAGTTAGATCACACAAGAACACTGAAGATGCTCATTAAATGCATTGTGCTTGCAATGGACAAATCTGTATTGACAATTTTAGTCTCACTATACACACAGTTTAATGAAGAAAAGACCACTCATCTTTTTACCTTTACTATATTGTTATTAAAAATCATGATCATTGAAGTCCTTTTGCTATAGCCTTATAAAAGGAGTATGAAACTTGGAGACATGTGATCTGGCGTAATTATGCTGACCACATTCAGATCTACAGCAATACTTCAATTACCTTTCAGGGAAGGTAAAAGTCAGTCCTCTGTTCCAAACTTGTATGATACTGAAAAGTTATTTAGCTTCCTTATGAATATTCTACTCATCAGTTACAAGGAAGAAAATTATGATGATTTTTAGCCTTGTAAAATGGTTTGAGATGCCCTGAGAAAAGTGAACTAACTTTTCAGTTGAGTCTAACTTGAAAATTGGCGATGTTGGTGGGGCAGCGAGGTTAGATAAAATGACCTCCAGAAGTCTCTCCAGCTGAAATTATTCTGTGGTTCTGAGAAACAGCTGTTAAATTAAGTATGGATGGAGCCTTGGGTTCTATATGCACCATAAGGATACCAGTAAATCCTGTGTGTGCCTCAGCATCTCCAAACTGCACTGGCAGAGGAAGTAAAAGACACAGCTACAGTTTGGGTGGAGAAGAGATTCAGAGCAGCCCTGTGGGGAAGGACTTGGAAGTGTTGATTGATGAGAAAATGAACATGAGCCAGCTTCAGTGTGCGCTAGCAGCCCGGAAAGCCAGCTGCATCCTGGGCTGCATCAAAAGGAGCGTAACCAGCAGATTCAAAGAGGTAATCCTGCCCCTCTACTCTGCTCTTGTGAGACTCCACTGGGGGTATTGTGCCCAGTTGTGGTGTCCTCAACATAAAAAGGACATGGAACTGTTGGAACAAGTCCAGAGGAGGCCACGAGGATGATCGGGGACTGGAGCACCTCCTGTATGAAGACAGGCTGAGAAAGTTTGGGCTGTTCAGCCTGGAGAAGAGAAGGTTGCATGGAGACCTCATAGCAGCCTTCCAGTGTCTGAAGTAAGCCTATAGGGATGCTGCATCTTCATGATGGACTGTAGCAATAGGACAAGGGGTAATGGGTTAAAACTTAAACAGGGGGAATTCAGGTTAGATATAAAGAAGAAGTTCATCACTGTGAGTGTGGTGAGGCACTGAACAGGTTTCCCAGAGAAGTGGTACTACCCCTGGCAGTGTTCGAGGCCAGGTTGGACGAAGCCTTGGGTGAGATGGTTTAATGTGAGGCATCCCTGCCCATGGCAGGGGGTTGGAACTAAATGATCTTAAGGTCCTTTCCAACCTAAACCATTCTATGATTCTATGTAAGTGATCTGTAAGTAAATGTGAAGACATTTAAATTTCATACCCATTCAGTCTTTGGCTAACAGGTGGGATTTAAGTAACTGCAGCAATGTTTTCTGAAGGAGGAGCTTTTGTAACTCCTGAAACATAAACTCATAGGTAAAACATTTTCTGGCATCCTTTAACAGCAAATGAGTGGGAAAGGGCATGGGAACAACTGCTTAACAGTGTTCTTTGATTGCTGTCCAGATGTTTGGAGAGATCTGATTTTTTTCGTCTGCCAGGTAGGTCTGTCATCATTACAATGCAGTATAAAAGTCTTGAAATAATTTCCAGTGGGATATTCACAAAAGCTCTTCAATATGCAAAAGCACTTCAGAACAGTGGTTTCCTATGGATTGTTCCCATGCAGTCTCTAGCCCCATCAAGCCATACTGAAAGCATTCTCTTAGAATCCCCTATCAGCTGGAATTCAATTTCTATTGACTGAAAGATAAACTAAAATATAAAATTGGTGACTAGGCAAGGTAAATAAAAATGGAATTACTTTCCCTATTATTTTACATTGGTTCTCTCCTTCATGAATGACAACCACTCCAGTGTGTTAATCCTACACAAACTCCCACTGAAGTATAGCTGTATGCTGTTTAGGCAAATTTATCCAGATTATAGGTATCAAGCTTTTGATCTATGTCTTTACTTTTCTGTCAAATGTATGGCCAGATCAAACATGCATGCATAGTAGTGTCTTCCGTTGATATTACTGTAGATTTGCAGTTAACAATTTACAACAAATACATAGTGAATTTATATTTTTCTTTCATTGGAAATAATGCTTTCCTTAAATTAATTTACTAAATAGTTTTCTGGAATTAGAATGATTGAACTGTTAGCTGGTGGGGACCTCTGGAAGCCCCCTTGTCCAAAATTGAGACCACAGATGGACTGCAGCCAGCACTAGATTGAACCAGCTAATGCTTTGCTTAGCAGTGTGGTGAAAACCTCCATGCCTAACCTGCTCCAGTGCTACACTGAATTTTTAAATAACTCACTGCAACTAGTTGAGACAGGACCTTTAAGCTGTGGTAAGTTAGACAAGCCATATGATATGATTTCTCTTACCAAATGAGATGAATATGCGAGTACTTCCTGAACCTTTCAATCTACCTTACCCATGATGGAAAATTCACTTTGAGTGAAGCTTTATTGTCACTAGAATCTGCCTAAATAAACTTCCACCATAACTGGGCATTTTTTACTAGTCTCAGATATAATATACAAATGGAAATTCAATAGAAAATATTACTTCTGTTTCAGGTTTTTAAGCAAATTGATGTTCAGCCTTAGATTACAACACTTCCATTACTCACCCATCCTCTCTTTGCCCATTGAAAGGATATAGAAGTTTGCAAGTCTGTCAGTGTGACTGCATATCCAGCAGTAAAAAAAATTGCTTTTTTAGTGATGGGATTTAATATAATAAGTCGTTTGTTGCATCAGCTATATGGGACCACCCCACCCCCCAAAAAAACACTAAAACCATCCTTGCTATCACCACTACCATGCTTTGGTTAAAAGAGTAAATATACCGACTGATAACACAATTCACTGCAATAGCTAAATGCCAGAATGCTGGCTTTCACTCACTACTATTTAAATGAAATTTAATAGAATAAACTTATTCATATATAACAATTAAATCTAAATCCCTTTGCATACTTGCAATTCAAAATGATAAACATTATATCCTCTTTCAAAAAGATCAGTTGGTTAACTCCTCATAACAGAAAATGGGGATGACCTGAAGTTAATATGAAGCATTTAGTTTGGGCCATTTTATATTTTATGTGCTTTGCATTTAACAGACCAACTCAAAGACTTCCAGCCACTGGAACAGCAAGACAGGAAATGAAACCCTGTAGCATTTTAACTTTTTGCAGAACAATTTTTGTATCCACTCCTTCAATGAATTGATGATATTCTGCCCACCATATTCCCACACATAAACGCATTCACACCTTAGATCTAGAAAGTTCTCAGAAGTTCACTGAAACACAAAATCACTGATGTTTCAAAGTGAGACAGCAGAAGCCACCTGCAACTTTTATCCAGCCCAAGTCACCTTGCATATAATCATAAAAAACAATTAGGCAACATAAGAAATGTAAATGTCACTACATACATCAAAAAGTCTGCGTGCTATACTCTGTTCTCACTCACTGAGAGCTGATAATTCTGCAATATTACAGTGATGAAAGAACTGATCATTGAGTGAATACAGAGACTGTGGACTGGAAGTCCAAATTGCTCCATGAAAAACAACTGTATGAATTACATAATTAACAAGGAATTTATGCAAGTTAAATTTTCTCAAGCTTTACTGACATCTGGCTGATACTGGCCTCATGAGAGTATCTTGGCAGTAATTATTAAGTTCTTGCTTTTTATTTAGGTTGTACCACAAGCTCCCAGCTGACTTAAAAACCCTGATAAAAAAAGAGGGTGTGTTCCTACAATACTTCTTTCCCATTTGATTTAGCTACTCTGATATTAACCTGTTTCTTCATTATAATTTAATTAAACTCATTCCACACACAGATATGCTAATACACGTAATTTTCTCACCACAGTATAAAGAGAAGTAAAATATAAACGCAAAACTTAAGCAGAACTCAACAACCTGTTGCAGTACTTAGGCTTTAAAAACATTTTGTTGAAATATTTTGTAAAATAAACTGATGGATGCAATTCTGTGCATCCAAAATAGACATTAAGGAATGTTTTCTTTTTCTTCCATCTTGATTATTTTGCTGCAGTTCATTTCTACCACCAATTATTACATCCATAGTATCTGCCGGGAAATCTCAAAAATGCTCTGTGTCCTATTCTGTGCAATTAGAAGGATGGAAAATTTTCCCCAAAGGATCAGGAATGTCACACAATGTTTTTGTTTTTACCACCTTTATTTTGAAAGTACATGGCCTTTAAAAAGTCTTGTCTGACTTGTTACTACCAGACTGTAGCAGAATTAATATGTCAATTTCTAGGAAGATTAGATGAGTTTATTTTCTACTCTGTCATTTCTAACTTGATAACTACAGGTTTTGGAAAGAGACCTCATTTTTTTTTTACAGCACCTCTATATACAACTGCTTGCATGGAGTACTCTAGTTTAAACCAAACTGTACCATACATAGTTACAGTTAAGTCAGTAGAGTCATCACATTCTCACTCTAATAAATTTCCTTGTTTCTATTCAACAAATCCTCTCTTCACTTTAACCTCTGAGTCTGGTTGAGTAAATATCCTTCCTCCTTTGGCTAGATTATGGTTTTATATATTGTTGAATATATATATTTATATGAATATCTATATTCATTTATATATAAATTATATATATTATTTATATATGTATTAATATATATTTATATAACACTTTTATATACTGTTGAATATACAGTGGAGAATAGAAGTAGTGTCCTTACTGATACAGATGGTTGACACCAGAGAGTGATCTGAATTCCTGAGAAGAAACATTCTCAAAGAAACACATTGCACAGCCTACAAATATATTCAAGAAAAAAATAAAAATAGCACACACACAAAAAAAGAGGAGAGCTTTACCTAGATTCTTCCCTTTGGCATTCTGCAGAAATTTTAAACTTGAGATGCTGTATGATGCAGTTCAGTGCATTTTATTACTTAATAGCCACTTTATAAACACAGATAATAACTAAGCACATGGCAAGCAGGTACAATGAGATCTGCCGTAAGTTGGACTTGTGATAACATACATGATACCATAATGATACATGATACATGATAACATAACATACATGACAGAGCTGTTTTACAAGTGCCGGTACTACCACACCTCCTTTCCACAACCCTCTGCTAGTATGGCACACCCTTGTTTGACAGGAAATGTCACCTTGTGTTCAGTCATTTATCGGTTTTCTATGTATTTCAATCAGAGTGTGACACAATTAACATACATTAAAATTTTGTCTTTTCTACACTGAAGTATATGCTGGTCAGGAAAAGAAAAAGAGCCTTGGGTCATACACAAGAGAAAGTTGCCTGGCACATCCTGGGAGCAGCTACACAGTGACTAGAGCAAATGTACTGATAATGCTTGGGGTGAAAAAGGTGTCTAGGACATAACTTCAACTTTCAGCCACTCCTTTCCATTCTCTAGTGCTTTCTTTGTGTGAGCAGGGAGGCAGTGAAGTCCAATCTATCCCTTCATTATTTTTTTCAGTTAGATTAAATCATAGTATGCACTATAAACAAATATACCCCCAGTGATGAAATGGGAATAGTAAGGAGTTGGTTGGGCCTGCCACATATGACAAACTGTGTTCTTAAATTGCAGGTTTCACAATCAAGTATTTTTGACAGAAATATAAATTTCAGGCATAGCTTGTTCATCCAACTTCAGCTATTCATGCTCATCCCACCCTCTGCTCATTGTCCTTTGAAGGTCCCTTTAAAGCCAAACTATTCTATGATTGTCCCCTCTGATACTTCAGCGCTATTGTTTGTGGGGCTACATTGTGAATCAGCTTTGAAGTAATCTGGTTTTGGAAAATCTGGATCTGATTCAGTAAAAACCAAACAGAACACCACACCATCTCGTTTTGATAGTGTTCCTTAAGATGGATCCATTGTCTCATTTGGTTCAGAGGTTGGTCTCACAGTTATCCTGGAAAACCAAGACAGTGACTCATGGGTATGGGAGAACAAGAAGGGTACTGCTGCTGTATCATGAATGCATGGCTTTAGGGCACATCAAGCTTTTCCATGGCCAGTTACTACAGAAGACCTCCAGCAGTCACTGCAGCAATCAGGGTGGCTATCACTGTTACAGGTGAGTCACACAGAGTAGCGTTTTACACCTACTTTGTACAGATGTAAGTGGTAAGACTGTGAAGATTTGGTCTTCTTGTTTCTTCAGATCTCTGGACTATTTTCCATATATGCAGGAATCCTCTCTTGAGGGTATAGCTACAGTAGGAAAAAGTGCTTTTGCCATGTAGATTCCCGAAGAAGGGAACACTGTTCTATAAATTTAATTCTTGCCAGCCAAATGAAAGTACTAGCAATTTGTTTTGCCTTGTGTAATAGTTGAACTTGTGTTGGTCAACTTTCGGCAGGAGCACATAATTTACCTCGGGAAAGACAAGGCAAAAAGTCTCAATAACGAAAGGTAGACATTTTTCAGTATTATGGGTTCTGCTCTGTACCTCTCAGTGTAAGATGAACGATCTATACAATGTGATGAGATTTTTAATGTATGATACAAGGCTTTTCCTCTTACTTAACATTATGTTTGTGATAAAATAACATATATATTTAATCTTTTATTCTCACAATACATCTTGCAAAAATTACTTTAAAAACACTCATTTGCACTGGCATTGAAAGCACAAGGCTTTATCTACCCAACCCCTGTGAACCTGTTGTGTGTAGGGAAACAAGGTGGATCCTACCACCTTCAATCAAAGATTAACTGCTTTAATCAGAGATGTGAACAACTTGCATTCTCAACTTTTTATTTCCACAAAGTCTGTTTGTTTTACTTAAGGCTAGTTTACTACGCCCCTGTTACCACAGAGCTGCTAGGGAGCTAAGCCACACCTTTATGAACATACTTAGCACTTCCTGCACAGTGCAGCCTTAAGAGCAGTCTCCTGTTCTCCAGAGAGATAATAGGAGGTAAAAAAAGCATGGACAGCTACATCTTAAAATCTTGGCTGGCTGGCACAGCCAGTGCACATCACCTGTATTTGTGCTCCTATTAAATAGTTCACACAAGGTCTGGGACAAGTGTTTACCACAGGATGCATTTTATTTTTTTTTCAAGCAATTGATGCTTAGAATACTGATAATATGTTTCTTACCCTTTCATTGGTAGGAATCCAGCTCTTCCATTG